>NW_027112797.1:0-446 GCF_000696795.3 Halyomorpha halys
TTGTATTTATTTCTAGAGGACCCGGCAATGCTTCGCTATTGCTATAATGGTAAGCTGAAAGAGAAATTCTTAAATACGAATTTTTATAATAACCCCTAAGGCGGTTCTATAGTAGGTCATGTATATAATCTAAATCAATCGGTTGGGATCTGGTGTTTAATGAGTGGATGGATGAACGAAGAATGAGGATATCAAGGATATAGGTAGGTGTTTTTTATTTTAAGAACTTGGAATCCTATTCATCCCTCTATTCTCAGTCCGCTGGTGTTCCTCAAGGTATCCTTGGTCCCATTCTCTATACCGTCTATACAGCTGACATTCCAACCAATCCTAACACTATCCTCACCACGTATTCCGATGACACATGTGTGCTCCCTGTTAATAATAACTCATTAATTGTATCCCAAAATCTCCAATCCCATATCACAGCCCTCGAAGATTGGTGT
>NW_027112797.1:4576-5973 GCF_000696795.3 Halyomorpha halys
GAGGCAATAAAATTAAATCAAATTTAAAGAGGCCATGGAGTTGGACACTTTTATTACCGCTATAAAACTGGTGATTTAACGCTTCTCAAAGTTGTTTTTATGTTCTACGTCACTCACTTGAAGTTATTTGTTAATAAAACTTTGAACAATAAGTGTCTGTGATAATGAAAATTGACTAATTAGAAATTGTTGATTTGACCTGGGCAAAATAGCCTGCATGAAGTTGAATTTTTAAACCATTTAGTTCAAAAATTGTATGAAGATTGTCTCTGAGGAAGGCCGGATTGGCCGAAACGTTGTACTTGTAAAGAAAATAAAATGTGTTGAGATTATAATGGATAAAAATTAAATTAAATTAGTTATTTCTATTTTTATTTTATATCTCCAGTTATCATTTTTTCACAATTATTAATGAAGAAATTCTAATGAACTTATACCTATATTAAAAAAAAAATTGTCAAATTTAGGCAAATTTTCTTTGAATTTTGTCTATTTTTTAAAATAGATTTATCGCATATAAATTTTAACCTACTCCATCCACCACTTTTTGCGTACAGCTATATTTTAACAGTAGGTAACCCCATAGATTTTATTATAAAAACACCGATCATAACAATGGAAGTATAGATACCCAATCAAAATTAAATTTAAGTTTAATACAATTTTGGAAATTTTGAATTAGTATTTATATATCCTTAACTATTCTAATGAGTAGACAATTAAGGAGATTTTTCAGAAATAAATTTTTTATTCAATCTTAAATTTTGATCTTTATACATTTATACGAAAACTTGAGAAATCTTTTCAATAGAAAGCATATTATAGGTGTGTGAGTAACAGAAAAGTACAAAAATACAAAATTTAAAATAATATGTATAAATTAAAGAAAAATATGGGCGGGCTGTCCCGGGACAAGGACACGTAATAATAACAGCTGGATAAGGTTGCCAACTGCATACTAAGATATCACCGTCTAATGTGCTAGTCTGCTTTGTAAACATCTGGGGCAGTCTGCTTGGCAATATCCCACGTTTGTATCATTTTAATCACAATAAGATTTGTAATAAAAATTATCTAATAATGAGGTGTAAATAGGTTACTATAGATCAATAAGTGGAGAAGATGGCCGGGGGTGCGGTCAGCAAAGAAACAACATAAATAAAAAAAAAATATTTATTTATACCGACGTTTCGACCTGAGTTTCAGGTCTTCATCAGAGTGTCAAACGGAGGAAGTGTCATCAGAGTGTCAAGCGGTGTGAAACTCAGTTTTAGCACCTCTGTGAAGTTGGCCCCCAATCCTTGAAAAATTAAAATTTTTTTTTGAGTTCTAGTAGTATCCATAAGAGTTCTCGATTATTTATAGGAATAGTTCTGATGTTTAAAACACCAATAATA
>NW_027112797.1:8123-8757 GCF_000696795.3 Halyomorpha halys
TTCCCCCTACCTATACTTGGCAGACTCATCAATTTTGACTAGTAATTATACATAGTTTTCATTAAAGTAAACAAAAATTGGGGTGAGATAACTGCGTTTTTCTCCTCCTGGGCTCTTGTACTATTTGGGTAAAAATCTGACGATCGAGCATGATTCTGACCAAATCACTTATCTTTTAATTAATAACATACATTATTATTATATTGATTGGAGAAGATGGTCGGGGGGCACGTTCAGCAAAGAACAAAAAACATATTTATTCATGACGACCTTTCGTCAAGCGGAGGGTGGGCTAAAACTGAGTTTCACACCGCTTGACACTCTGATGAAGACGTGAAACTCAGGTCGAAACGTCGGTATAAATAAATATTTTTTTGTTTATTTATGTTGTTTCTTTGCTGACCGCACCCCCGACCATCTTCTCCACTTATTGATCTATAGTAACCTATTTACACCTCATTATTAGATAATTTTTATTACAAATCATATTGTGATTAAAATGATACAAACGTGCGATATTGCCAAACAGACTAGCACACTAGACGGTGATATCTTAGTATGCAGTTGGCAACCTTATCCAGCTGTTATTATTACGTGTCCTTGTCCCGGGACAGCCCGCCCATATTTTTATTTA
>NW_027112797.1:11532-12079 GCF_000696795.3 Halyomorpha halys
GTATAGGAAGCGGGAATAAAAAATGGCGGCTGTTTCAAAACGATAAAAAAAACTAATTTTTCATTCGGAGCTCTATATCTTAAGAACTACCAATACCACTAGAAAACCTAAGATAACTTCATTTAAAGAAGAGTAAATTTGCTGAAATATTAGTCTTAAAAGAGCTATTTACGTCTAATAGTTCTCGAGATATAGCTTTTCAAAACGCAAAATGTCTTAAAAATCTATTGAAAGATCAGTAGTTGGTGAATTGATTTTGAAAAATTTATATCTTAAGAACTGTTTGACGTACAGATGTCTATTAGCACTCAAATTAAAGCTAGTTTAATGATCTATAAAGTAGTTTATGATGTTTGTCTTCGTAGGAGTAATAGCTTACATAAAATTTGCTAAAATAAATTGATTTATAGTTGTTCCGACAAATTTTCATTTTCAAAATTTATATTCATATGTGATAAAAACTACTACCCTTACGAAGATAATTGTCATAAACTACTTTATAGTAAGTTAAATTTCCTTTATTTTGAGTGTTGGCAGACATATGTGC
>NW_027112798.1:0-2309 GCF_000696795.3 Halyomorpha halys
TTCTTCAGAGCAAACATTCTACACAAAACTCTAATTTCCAAAACGTTCTGGAGTTCTACTTCTTGTAAGTTTTTGCATCTACAAAGAACTTGTAAAGTATTGGAGACTTCTAAGCAATAGTCTTGTACATTTTAACTTGGATACTTAGAAAATAAGTCAAAAGTTCTTGATTTTTGGAGGATAATTTTGTTCATGTCTATATCTCGCTTTCACATTATAAAACTCCTCTCAATGTTATCTAAATCTAACCTAACTAACTAAAACTGTTGGAAAACTGAATTTCCACACTTTCATCCCATAAAATATATTTTAGATTGTATGCCTTAACCAGTTTTAAAAAATTGTTTTAAATAAATAATCAAAAAAAACCTATAAACATGAGCGATTTTATACTCAACAGAGGATATTACGTCAAATAGAATTATATATTAAAATAATTACAAACACAGTCAACTATTTGTTGTCTACAGATCATGTGGGACGATTTCAACTATAAATTTGATGATTCTTCTGCCATGTAATTTAATGTAAATAAAGTGAACAGAATTAAAAATATTAACATAATTTACTGATTAGTAAGGTATAACTAATGTGTTGATGGATCCCGATTAGTGATGCGAACAATTTTTTACTGTATTATCATATATTTGTAATCGTAACTATATATCAATAAAGGGGATTTGAAAATAAAAATAAATAAAATTTTAAATAAATAAAAAATATTGTTTTCTCTATTACACTTTTTAGTCTATATTAATTAAATTAACTCTGTACTGCCACAACACATGAAGGGTCAGGGGTTCAGTATTTTGTAAGGGAGTACTGTTAATAGACCAACGGTTGTGCAAGGAGGTGATTTGGTTAAAATCACGCTCGACCGCCAGATTTTTACCCAATTTAGGAGGCTGGGTGGACCCCAGGAGTGCTCCAGAACCCATAAGAGTTGACTCACGGCTACAGTGTAACAGAAAACAATTTCCTGCCTTGCCGGATTCGAATTCGGTTCCTTAGAGTTAGTAGCCACAGGGCTTACCCCGCGGCTACCCACACCCCCTAAGTTTAGTCAATATAGTCGGTTCTAATTTGCTTACGAAGATCCGGTTTGTACTATTCCGTATAGTTTTGTCTGTAAACTCATTATAAGTCGAGGCGAAAAGAAGTTCTATTAAAATAGGCGATCCCACGGCCATGGCCTTTTCTGATTTTGTTATATTTCTCTCTCTTTGATTGCATTTAAGTTGTCAAGAATTTCACAAGGACAGATTTATATGGTATCCTGAAATAGTACTGAGAGATAAAAATTATTCATTAATGATAGAAAAAACTGATAGAAATTTCTAAAATTGATAGAAAATACTCAGATGCTGGAAGTCAAAATGAGTCGTTCCTTGGACATTCCAAGGATGTTAGTAGGTAATGGTACGAATGTATCTCAAATTTCAAATAATTTTAATCAGTTTAAGGTTTAAATAATCCTATCTGTGGCGTTTACTATGTTCTTTTGATTCTAAAGAAGGAGACATATAAAGATATATACTTATATATAAATATGAAATAAAAATAATAAATAATCGTAAATTATACTGTAGTGTCATATCTAGACCAAAAAAAAAAAAAAAACAAAAAAAACAGGAAGCAAAAAAAGATTTTTTATTGCTACTAAAAAAATCAACAATTCACCCAATAACACAACTGGTTAATATTTTCAACACTTACTGAAAACATCGTTCTTGAACGGACCGATCAAATCGATCGGTTATCTATTGTTTCTCGATCGAATGATTTAACCTCGTTACAATAAATACATGTACATAATAAAAAAAATAAATCTGTACCACTATAACCTATGAAGGGTCAGAGGTCCAGTGCTTTGTAAGGAAGTACTTGTTCAATGGCTGTGCAAGGGGGTGATTTTCTTCATACTTGCACTTACACTTAGCATCAGAATCACTTCATGTGGCTGGGTGGACACGGAGGGCCTCCGAATCCACAGTGTTCACAAAATAAATCTTGCTCTCCTACTGAGGCCTTGCTGGTGTAGCTTATTCTCTCCTGCTCTGAGAGAAGTGAGTAGAGCCCACAGCCTTCTTCCACCCATACACGGTCTTGTATTGCGGGTAGTTTTCTTTCTTCGTCAGCTCAGGAAGATCGCTCTCAGTCAGAACATAGAGTCCTGTTTCCATCTTGGCTCTCAGTTCTTCATAGGCGGTACAAGTAAGTACGACGTGCTCTCTGGAACCTGACAAATTGGGCATAGATGATCGATGTTTATGGCACGTGCGGCGAGCTTAGCACGGAAACCCCCATGC
>NW_027112799.1:0-331 GCF_000696795.3 Halyomorpha halys
CTTAATACCCTTAATTTGTTTAATATCAGATTGTATTAATTCTCTTCAATAAAATAAATTAAAATTCTCAAAGGTAATATTCTTTTTAAATTTAATTAAATTTAAATTCTGGAATTTTAACTTTTTTTTTTATTTAAATATATAAAATAGATGTAACAAATCAACATGTTCAATAAAAAATTAACTTATCTTAATAATTTATGATCAGATACTAGAATTGATTTTTGATTTTACAAAAAAGACAGCAGTAAATGGATTGTCGGGGGGTGCGGTCAGCAAAGAACAACATAAATAAACAAAACCATATTTATTTATTTTATGCCGACGTTTC
>NW_027112799.1:2576-3667 GCF_000696795.3 Halyomorpha halys
AAATTAAAAAAATATAATGAGTAGTTCATTATGCTAGGTCAAATAAATTATTTTATGAAAAAAAAGGCATATTCCTTTGTAGCGTCGTCTAAACCTATAAATACCATTTTTCAAAGAAATTAAAAATTATAAAGTTTTGAACTTAATTTATTTGAAGAATTTTACTTTTTTCCGGTGTCTGTTGTATATATTAATTTATATCAAGCTTTCAATTTTTTTCAAATAATCTATCTCCATCTCTAAATCAATCAATTGCGGTAGTTGCAGGGTTTGTGGGTTCATATACACAATAATATGTATATTGAGTGGAATCATTCAATTACAGAGCCACTCTGCATACTTCTACTGTACAATATACAATCTGTAGGATGTACAATCTGGAGGTTATACAATATGTAGAATATAAAATCTGGAGTTTATACAATCTGTAGAATGTACAGTCAGTAGGATATTCAATCTGTTAGATATACAATCCTGGAGATTATTCAATCTTTAGGATATACACTCTGTAGGATGTACAATCTGGAGGTTATACAATATGTAGAATATAAAATCTGGAGTTTATACAATCTGTAGAATGTACAGTCAGTAGGATATTCAAACTGTAAGATATACAATCCTGGAGGTTATACAATCTGTGGGATATTCAATCTGGAAGATACGCAATCTGGAGGTTATACAATATGTAGGATATAAAATCTGGAGGTTATACAATATGTAGGATATAAAATCTGGAGGTAATACAATATGTAGGATATAAAATCTGGAGGTTATACAATCTGGAAGTTATAAAATCTGTGGGATGTGCAATCTGTAGGAGGTGCATTCTGTAGAATATTCAATCTGGAGGATATACAGTAGTATATACAATCTGTAAAATGTACAATCTGCAGGTTATACAATCTGTAGCATATACAGTCTGTAGGATACACAATCTGTAGGGTATACAGTCTGTAGGATATAAAATCTGGAGGTTACACAATCTGTAGGATATATAGTCTGTAGGATATACAATCTGGAGGTTATACAATATGTAAGATATAAAATCTGGAGTTTATACAATCTGTAGGATGTAGAGTCTGTAGGATATT
>NW_027112799.1:4207-4684 GCF_000696795.3 Halyomorpha halys
ATATGTAGGATATAAAATCTGGAGGTTATACAATCTGGAAGTTATAAAATCTGTAGGATGTGCAATCTGTAGGAGGTGCATTCTGTAGAATATTCGATCTGGAGGATATACAGTAGGATATACAATCTGTAAAATGTACAATCTGCATGCAATCAAAAAAATAATTAACATACCAGTTTATACATATTTATTTATCTTTATTAGCAGGGTTTTTTTTTACTTATAATTAGTAAATTATTTCGAAATGTCTATTGAATGAAGCACTTATTTGAATTATTTTATTTTAAACTTATTACATAAAATATTTATTTACTATAGCATATAAAATTCAGGAGGCTTTGACTAAAGTATATAAATATTACCTTTAGAAAAATTATTTTTCACAATAGTTCTCGGCGATCATATAACATGTAATCTGCAATGTTAATTAAAGCTATTGTTCAATGGTGGTTAAAATTTGGCTATAGGAATACCAGG
>NW_027112799.1:4734-5032 GCF_000696795.3 Halyomorpha halys
ATTTAAAAAGAATATTACCTTTGAGAATTTTAATTTATTTTATTGAAGAAAATTAATACAATCTGCTATTAAACAAATTAAGGGTATTAAGCACTAATGTCGAAATACTCATTAGTACAATATATACAGAAATATAAAAAAAAATACAGAAAAAATAATACTCACTGAATTAAATGTAAAATAATGATAATAAAGAAATATACAATACCATCTTGATTTGTATAGATAAAAAAAAGAATTTACGTTTACTAACTATTTTAATTCATTAAAAAAATGTTCTATCTATAAATAATTGGCC
>NW_027112799.1:7982-11567 GCF_000696795.3 Halyomorpha halys
CAATCTGGAAGTTATAAAATCTGTAGGATGTGCAATCTGTAGGAGGTGCATTCTGTAGAATATTCAATCTGGAGGATATACAGTAGGATATACAATCTGTAAAATGTACAATCTGCAGGTTATACAATCTGCAGCATATACAGTCTGTAGGATACACAATCTGTAGAGTATACAGTCTGTAGGATATAAAATCTGGAGGTTATACAATCTGTAGGATATACAGTCTGTAGGATATACAATCTGGAGGTTATACAATATGTAAGATATAAAATCTGGAGTTTATACAATCTGTAGGATGTAGAGTCTGTAGGTCAATCTGTTAGATATACAATCCTGGAGATTATTCAATCTGTAGGATATACAATCTGGAAGTTATAAAATCTGTAGGATGTGCAATCTGTAGGAGGTGCATTCTGTAGAATATTCAATCTGGAGGATATACAGTAGGATATACAACCTGTAAAATGTACAATCTGCATGCAATAAAAAAAAAAATTAAAATACCAGTTTATACATATTTCTTTGTTAGCTGGGGTTTTTTGTTTTATTTATAATTAGGAAATTATTTCGAAATGTCTAGTGAATGAAGCACTTTTTTGAATTATTTTATTTTAAACTTATTACATAAAATATTTATTTACTATAGCATATAAAATTCAGGAGGCTTTGACTAAAGTATATAAATATGGCTGTGGAATAATTATGTAGTGTGGAACTATGTAGAAAAATTATTTTTTTACAATAGTTCTCGGCGATCATATAACATGTAATCTGCAATGTTAATTAAAGCTATTGTTCAATGGTGGTTAAAATTTGGCTATAGGAATACCAGGTGATCGTGCCCTTGCAATAATTACCTTAAATACAGGTTTAAGCTTATAACAAGCCAGTATTATTCTCAAACGTGCCTCGATTTATCATCTGTGTGGGTTTATTTGCCAACGGCCATGTTCGCGGCTCTGAGGATTCCAAGATTCCTTTATTTGAGGAGATTACATGACACATGTTTCCTGAATGTCAGCTGCTAGGGTCTATATAACTAAGAACTGGCGCTACGTTTTATAAAATTAAGGTTGTCCGGAACTATGCCTAGTCGCCAAAAAAAGAAAGGATTATTTTTCTGGCATAGTTGCAAGTTAGTCAAGGTCAGTAGATCGCCAAAGTTTTTCTTCTTCCATTTAATTTAAATGTTGTAATAAAAATAACAGTAAATAACATAATTTAAATTTTATGAAAAAAATAAAAAAGGTGTGCAGTACTTTTTAAGAAACACTGTTACTAGAACAGCGATAGTGCAAGAATGTGATTCGGTCAGAATTACGCACGACCACCAGATTTTTACCCACATTATAAGGCTGGGTGGACTCCGGAGCTCTCTTGAACCCACAGGCCTGACTCACGGCTACAGTGAAAATAATTATATGCCACAGCCGTATTCGAACCCAGGTCCTTGGAGTCAGTAACACGGTGCCTTACCACTGAGCTACTCGCTCCACTGAAAACACATATAAGGTCGTTTATTACTACAATCCGATCAAAATCAATCCAAACAAAATTGTTTGGATGGTTTTTGGGAATAAACGGTTCAAATAAATAATAGCATTATTTAAATTTTACAATAAAAAAAAATTATGAGTTCTTCGAAAGCTCAAATTGCGTTTAAGGTTCGATGCAATCCATCAGGACACCTCTACACAACAATAAATGCCAGTATAGTTGGCAAGAGGCAATGGGGGAGGCCAACAACCAGACGGATAGGCAGAATGCGCAAGAGCTGCATGCAGCAAACTGGAAAGCAGTAGCCCAAGATAGGGAAGCATGAAGAAGGCTGGATCGGGCGGCCAAATATCTACAAGGTATAATAACAAAAGATGTACTGTAGAGTCAACCGAAAAAAAATAACAATAAATAAATAACATAGTTAATTAAAAACTATTAAAAAACCCATTAAACCATGGACCACATCAAACCGTTCCAATCGCAGGGAGGAGGTAGCTATTGCCAGATTGAGAATAGGTCATACGAATTTAACTCATATATATCTGATCAGTAAGCAGCCACCGCCAAAATGTCAATAATGCAACAGTGTACTTACGATCAGTCACATATTTGAGGAATGTCATTTTTATTCTGCGAACTTGAGTAGATTGGGACCGAGTGTATCGGATGCTCTGAGTGATGATCAGAAGAACGTGGAAATGGTTTTAGTTTTCTTAAGAAATAATCTTTTGAATAAGATTTAAACCAGAAAATCTGTTATACGTAATAAAAAATACCAAAAGAAGTAATTAATTAAATTTTTTATTTTTTCAAATTATTTAAAGAGAAAAATAAAGTGAAATAGAATTATAAAGATAAATGATATATAATTATAAAGCGCTAAAGATGGGCGTTGATGACCTCAGGGTTTTACGCCCTAGACAACAACAACAACAATAATATAGTTTAAATTATATGATAAACGACCAATAAAACAACAGTAAATAAATAACATAATTACATAATATAATCATTTTTATCGGCCAAGACACTGTATAGTATACTCTTTTAAACTATTAAACGTGAGCCAATGTTTCGCTCTACGTCACAGGGCTTCATCAGGGCTAAAAGATAATTAATCATTGTTAAATTATACTCACCAGTGGAGAATCCCGTCCTTTAGGCAGTAAAAATCCCCCCATCCCCTCTCTCTCTCTCATATATTTTTTAGTCCCTTGGGATCCAAGTTCTTTAATAACAGTCTTCTTGCACATACATGGTACAGTAATCAATTAGTCATTGATCGAGTAATTGCAGAACGCTTATGTAGATTACTATATTTAAAATGTTCACTATTAATACAAATATTGTAGATATGAAATCCAGAAGGTTTGACTTATTGACACTATTCTCCTTTAACTATGCTTTCCTGAACTTTATACATCTCATCAGATTGGGCGATATGATTTTGCAGTAACTTTCTCTATCCTTTTTTTTTTTTTTTCTTTTTTTCCCCTTCGCCACAGGAAGTGGGCTATTACGCCATTTTCCTTCTTGCAGCCCAATACAATTTCTCTATCCTTGGTTTTAGAATCGCGACCATTTCTGCCTTCTACCAAATTCGAGGGAAGGCACCTTCTTTCAAGCATTTGTTGTAGAAGGTAGTTAAAGGGCTGTTTAAGGCCCTTCTGGTGTTCTTCAAAATTGCAACAACTATAATATCTGATCCCGGTGCTTTTCCTAGGCGAAGTTAATTCAAAAGCCGTATCCACTTCCACTTCATTCCATGGGGGAGAGTCTTCAGTTGGAGGAGGTACATCCATTTCAGTTCTTCATTGTACGTGATCTACAGGATCACTAATTGGGTCATATTCTGGAAAAGATTTCAGTACTATGGCCTCCATAGCCTCTTCCGCCGTCCGGGCTGCGTCGCCGTTGTGCATAAAGGAGCTGAAGGTATTTCTGTTCCAAGTCGTACCTAGGGCTTTTGGGTATGCAAGTACCCAAGGGCTGATGTATGATGTAGGCATTTATGTCATGTATCTTTCTTTGATTTCTTAATCTCGTCTTTAAAACACTTATCTAGGGCAAAATACGCAGTTTTAA
>NW_027112799.1:12479-13849 GCF_000696795.3 Halyomorpha halys
TTAATAAAAATATTGTAGATATGAAATCCAGAATGTTAGAACCCATTGCCACCATTCTCCTATAACTGTATAATGGTTTGTTTTGCAGGAGCATGATATATCGATGAGATGCTATTGTCATCTGAAATATAGGACGGATGGTTTCCTCTTTCCTTTTATTCGGACATATATTTATCTACAATGCTATATCAATTGTGTCTGCGTGGAGCTTTAAGTTGAGTGTCTACTTCCTTGTATAACAACTGGCTATATTATTAATATACTGTTTCTGTACAGATATTTATTAAATATAGCTCTTATAGTTAATTAGTATTACTATTGAAAATGTAATATTATTTCTAATTAATTAAAGTAAATTAAAATCTATACCACTACTTTGTTCAGTACTTTGTAAGGAAGTACTCTTACTAGAGTAAAGGTTGTGCAAGGAGGTGATTTGGACACAATCACGCTCAACTGCCAGATTTGTACCCAATTTATGAGGCTAGGTGGACCCTAGGAGGGCTCTAGAACCCATAGGGTTGACCCAAGATTACAATTTTCTACCCAGCCGGGTTCACCTTATCACGTTGCTACTGCACTCCTCAAAGCCTTAAAAAAATAATTTCAGAATTGAAAAGTCAAATCTAATACAAATACTGGTATATTATGGAGAGATACGGTGCGTTGCGTGCATAACACTTAACTTTCAACTTCCACATTCATTACCTTGTACATTTGAAAACAGGTATTCCGTTTTCAATCAGAATGATAATCCCCTTACTATATACTACTAGTACAAGAGCCGGGAAGAAAAAAAATCAGTTATTTCACCCCAATTTTTGATTACTTTAATGAAAACTATGTATAATTACTAGTCAAAACTGACGAGTCTGCCAAGTATAGGTAGGGGGAATCAAAAATGATTGTCTCAAAGCGTAAAAATTCAAACCTCTATATTTTTAAAAATACCAACAACACTAGAAAATCTAAGATACTTTAATTTAAAGTAGAGTCAATTACGTTCAATAATTACCGAGATACATAAAAATTATTATATTCAATAATTTAACTTACTATGAATTAGTTTATATTACGTATCTTCGTACAGGAATTAGTTTGTATAATATTCGCATATGAATATAAATTTTGCACATGAACAACTATAAATCAATTTATTTTTGTAAATATCATAAAAACTACTAGTCATACCAAAATAAACGTAATAAACTACTTTATAGTCCATTAAATTAGCTTTAATTTGAGTGTTAATAGATACCTGTAAGTCGAATAGTTTTTTCGGCCAACACTCAAAATAAAGGAAATTTAACTAACTATAAAGTAGTTTATGACACTGATCTTCGTAGGGGTAGTAGTTTTTATGATATTCA
>NW_027112799.1:19519-21135 GCF_000696795.3 Halyomorpha halys
CTATAGTAGTTATTAATATATTAGTTCATATTTGTTTCTTAGGTTAGGTTACTTTCATGTATAAGGAAGCATGTTTATTTTTACCATGATTTTATTTTCTTGTATTTACAATAAAAAGGTGTTTTTGTTTAAAGTGTGTTTGTTGATTTCCCTTGGAGCTCACCTAAGTAAAATATAGTAACAATAAAAACCGAGGTAACAATACATTCAAACCTCTATATCTTTAAAAATATCAACAACACTAGAAAACCTAAGATAACATCATTTTAAGCAGAGTATTCTTTCAACATTCAATAACTATCGAGATATATAAAAATTATTATATTAAATAATTTAACTTACTATAAATTAGTTTATATCACGTATCTCTTCGTACTGGAATTAGTTTTTATGATATTCGCATATGAATATAAATTTTGCACATGAACAACTATAAATCAATTTATTTATGCAAATATTATAAAAACTACTACTCCTACCAAGATAAACGTAATAAACTAGTTTATAGTCCATTAAACTAGCTTTAATTTGAGTGTTAATAGATACCTGTGCGTCAAATAGTTTTTGAGATATAGATTTATGAATTCACTAACTTCTTATTTGTCAGTAGATTTTTAAGAAATGTTGCTTTTTAAAAAGCTATATCTCATAAAGTGTCATAAACTACTTTATAGTAAGTTAAATTTCCTTTATTTTGAGTGCTGGCAGACATATGTGCGTCTTATGGAACTTAAGATATATTTTTTAAAAAATCAAATATTTTATACGGACGACTAGAAATTAACAGTTTGTAAATTTATCTTGTCAAATATCATAAAAGTTACTACTCCTACAAAGATAAACGTTATAAACTATTTTATGGTCAATTTAACTAGCTTTAATTTGAGTGCTAATAGACATCTGTGCGTCCAGTGGTTTCTGAAGTAAAGTTTTTCATTAATCAAAATTATTGTTTGAACAAATATAAATCAATTTATTTCAGCAAATATCATGAAAACTACTATTCCTACGAAGCTAAAGTTCATAAACTACTTCATAGTACGTTGAACTAGATTTAATTTGAGTGCTAGTAGACATCTATACGTCAGATAGTTCCTGAGATATAGATTTCTCAAAATAAATTAACTAACTAATAATCTTTCAGTAGATTTTTAAGAAATGTTGCTTTTTTAAAAAGCTATATCACGGGAACAATTGAACGTAAATAGCTCTTTTAGGGCTAATATTTAAGCATATTTACTCTTCTTTAAATAATGTTCTCTTAGGTTTTCTAGTGTTGTTGGTAGTTTTTAAGGTATAGACCTCCGAAAGAAAAATTAGTGCTTTTTAAGGTTTTGAAACAGTCGCCATTTTGTATTCCCGTAACCTATACTTGGTAGACTCATCAATTTTGACTAGTAATTATACATAGTTTTCATTGAATTGAGAAAGAAATTTATTCAATCATGCTGCCCAAATACATCGGGTTGCTACATTACACAGCATACTGATCAATCCGTGACTGGACATATACAAATTTATAAATTACATTTTTTTGATATGATACATATAATAGAAAGATAACATTTTTTTTTCCACACATTATTATTTTACAATTAATATCAGTCTACAGACTA
>NW_027112799.1:21185-21775 GCF_000696795.3 Halyomorpha halys
TTATTTTAGCAAATTTCATGTAAACTATTACTCCTACGAAGATAAACATCATAAACTACTTTTTAGCTCATTAAAGTAGCTTTAATTTGAGTGTTAATAGACATCTATACGTCACATAGATCCTGAGATATAGATTTCTCAAAATAAATAACTAACCACTAATCTTTCATTAGATTTTTAAGAAATGTTGCTTTTTAAAAAGCTATATCTCGGGAACTATTGAAAGTAAATAGCTATTTTAGGACTCATATTTTAGAAAATTTACTCTTCTTTAAAACATAATCTCTTAGGTTTTCTAGTGTTGTTGGTAGTTTTTAAGGTATAGAGCTCCGAATGAAAAATTAGTGCTTTTTAAGGTTTTGAAACAGTCGCCATTTTTTATTCCCCCTACCTGTACTTGGCAGTCTCATCAGTTTTGACTAGTAATTATACATAGTTTTCATTGAAGTAATCAAAAATTATTGTGAAATAACTGCTTTTTTTTCTTCCCGGCTCTTGTACTAAACACTGTACACTAGGGGGCGCTAGGATCAGCATATTGTAATTGGAATTATTCATTCACAGAGGAAAATGGGAAAACATGTAAATGC
>NW_027112799.1:23680-26133 GCF_000696795.3 Halyomorpha halys
AAAAAAATGTTACTTTTTAATTGTTGTGATAACATTTTTGATTTTGCAAAAATATATCTCAGGTGTATGCCAGCACTCAAAATAAACGTAATTTGACTTACTATAAGTTAGTTTATAACACTATCTTCTTAGGGGAATTAATTTTTATGATATTCGCATATGAATATAAAGTTTGCACTTGAACAACTGTAAATCAATTTATTTTTGCAAATATTATAAAAACTACTACTCCTACCAAGATAAACGTCATGAACTACTTTATAGTACATTAAATTAGCATTAATTTGAGTGCTACTGGAAATCTGCGCGTCGAATAGTTTTTGAATTATAGATTTCTCAAAATTAATTCACTAACTTCCTATTTTTCAGTGCATTTTTTTATGAAATGTTGCTTTTTAAAAAGCTATATCTCGGGAACTATTGAACGTAAATACCTCTATTAGGGCTCATATTTTAGCAAATTTACTTTACTTAAAATGATATTATGTTAGGTTTTCGAGTGTTGTTGGTAGTTTTAAAGATAAAGAGTTCCGAATGAAAAATTAACTGTTTTTAACGCTTTAATTTTGTATTCTTCGACCTATAGTTGGTGAAATAACTATATTTTTTTTCCTCGTGGACTCTGGGACCTCAATATCGCCCAGAAGACTCGATCTACTATCGAATGGGGTCTACTATTAAAACACGCAAACGTATGACAATGTGTCCGGGACTTCCATGACGTCAGCTGTGATGGAATCCAACCTTCCAGTGGGTGTCCGGGAAATCCAAATGAATTTCAGGTTTGTTACAAATTTCCAACAAATTACTAAATACATGGGCCTTACAAGGACACCTGTCGGATTTTCCAACACAGAATTACTGGAATTCAACAAGTTATTTATTTTCAAGGAATAAGTTCCATAAATAAATTCTTCAATTCTGACTGATTTGTTTTATTACTAATATTTCATTGTATATAAGAGTGTAAATGTGACTAGAGATTATTTTATTTATTTTTTCATGCACATATTTTGATTATGTTCATTTTCTTTATTCTCTGTTTGTATATATTTTAAGGGAGATTTTATTTATTTTTATTCTTATTTTATTTTATTTGATCATTCATCACTATTACCTATTGCCTACAACGGTGTGGCATATTGTAATATCTTTTAATAAATAAAGTTTTTGAAAATAAAAATAAAACTAAAATTCCAATTTTTTATTTTCACTTATTTTATATATGAATATAATTTTTTACACAACTAGACTTTACTATTTTCATATTGGTTAAAATATTAAAACAAAGTTAACGATTGGAGGTATAATTCTTATAATCTTCTTAAAATTTCTTAAGTTAACTTGTAGAATGTAATAGGCATTGAAAGAGAATGAATGAATGAAATTTTATTTGTTTTTATATTTATAGAATCACAAAAGAAAATAAATTTGCAATAAGCATGAAAGGGAGGTTTCCAATTATCTTCAGTAGTTTAAATTAATATATTTTTAATTTTGAAATTATTTTAAAATGTAAGGAATTTTTTTTACGTTTGGCTTTATAGACCTTGTTTAGTTTAGGTATTTCCCGGAGTAAAAGTTGGGGGATATTACCCAAACTAATTTTTATATGCTGGGAGTGGACTGTATTAGGAATAAATTATAACTATTATGAACAAATTCCTCTATTTTGGATGATTGATGACGACTGATTATAGTTTGCGGAACATGATTACAATTGGTGTTATTGTGTTAGCTTTAATTTTGATAGATTACAATTACTTGCTGTTGATTTATAGTGAGTTCTTCTGCTGTGTTAGAACAAGAGTCCAAGAAGAGAAAAAAGGCAGTTATCTCACCCCAATTTCTGATTACTTTAATGAAAACTATGTATAATTAATAGTCAAAATTGATGAGTCTGCCAAGTATAGGTAGGGGGAATACAAAATGGCGGCTGTTTCAAAGCGATACAAAAAAATATTTTTTTATTCGGAGCTCTATGTCTTAAAAAGTAGAAACAACACAAGAAAATCTAAGAGAACGTCATTTAAAGAAGAGTAACTTTGCTAAAATATAAGCCCCAATAGAGTCATTTACGTTAAATAGTTTTCGAAATACAGCTTTTTAAAAAGCAACATTTCATAAAAATCAGTAGTTAGTGAATTTATTTTGAAAAATGTATATCTCAAAAACCATTTGATGTACAGATGTCTATTAGCACTCAAATTAAAGCTAGTTTAATGAGTTATAATGTAGTTTATGATGTTTATCTTTGTAGGAGTAATAGTTTACATGAAATTTGCTAAAATAAATTGATTTATAGTTTTATTAATTTATATTCATATATTCCCTTTATTTTGAGTGTTGGCAGACATATGTGCGTCTTATGGATCTAGAGATATATTTTTTCAAGAATCCAACATTTTATACGAACAACTAGAAATTAACATTTTGTGAGTTTATTTTGTCAA
>NW_027112799.1:33338-35186 GCF_000696795.3 Halyomorpha halys
ATTGCCATGGATACGACCCTTATTGTTGAATGAACCATTGATAAATAAATATCGTATCCATGGCAACATTAGCTATTAGTTTCAACTGTAGCTAATTTTTGCCCAACTCTGATATCTATGATATTCAATAGGGGTATTCATGATGTTGTGTTAAATGTAAAATCTGTTACCATGTTAAATGCTATAAGTATAGCATTGTGAGCAGCCCTATTTAAAGTCATGTTAAATGTTGAGTGCATAAGAGCTACTAGCGGATTTTCTGAGCAACTTGTTTTATAACTTTTCTTTCCAAAACTTCATATTATTGTTTACTTATAAGTTTTTACTAAATTAATTAATTTATAACATGGCTAAATTGAGTGAACAGTGAATGTTTGGTAACTGAGTGTCTTGTTGATCTCTAGCTTGTGAGGAAAGGAAACAAGATAAGCTAATTGACAACTGTCATTACATTATTATTATTGCCATCCATTGTTTTATTAGTTATAAAAACATTGAAAGCAGTACAAACACAAACTACGAGCAAGTAACCTAACACTACAACAAATGTCAGTTACATTTATTTGGGTTTCAATTTGTCATGTAGGAATCGTAGGGAATGAACTAGAGCCGCTAACGCTGCAAAGCAATTTAAGCAATTTTAACTCCATCAGAAATGAGCAAACCTCTTGGAAAGGAAGTCAAAGACATATGGCAATCTTTTTGGAATGAAAGCCCAATGAGTAAATTAAAATTCATTAAGAAGGATGCCAAGCCCTGGGGTACCTCCAGTCGGAGAGAGGAGGTTGTACTGACTAGGCTGAGAATAGGTCACACGAGGCTCAGCCACCCCTATCTTATATCAAAAGAAACGCCTCCGAACTACCAGTATTGGAACAATGCCCATATTTCACACCACACCTCAATAGCTAAGGACTAAACCCAAATATTTCAAAAACCCTCGGAGACGATGATAAAACAATAGAAAAATCACAACATTTACTGACAAAAATATAACATTGAACGGAAGAAAAAAAAAATAATCAAACTACAAAATAAATAAAATTAAACTAATATAAGCAAAATTAAATAAAATACAAATGGCGTTGATGACTAATGAAGTTTGGTGCTACTAAACAAACTAACTACAACAAATAAAATGGTGACGAGCTCAGCTGGTCTGTTGGCATACATGAAATTAGTAAATTTTATATTTCTCTGAATGATGGTTGTCATCTCTTTTTGTTTTTTTAGCCCTAATGAAGACCTGAAATTCAGGTCGAAACGTCAGCACGAATAAATAATTTATTTGTGTTTATTTGATAACTGCATCAACCGACCATCTTCTCCACATATTAACCTACGGTCAACCATCAATTAATGTACTAATTACAATGAGCTAATGGATTCGTAGTAAGTATGGAATGAATTCGATTAAAAATAAGAAAACGATATATAATATAAAAAAAAAGAATGAAATGTATAATAAATATAATATTGTTCCACAAAATATAATATACGCAATATGTATATATTGTACCCTAATCTCCACTCCTTAGCGTCATTATTGCTTAGAAAAAGTGTTATGCCACCGTTCCAAGGTGGAGGAGGTTATAAAAGGGTTTCAAAATGGCTTGGGATTTATTTTATTCTATAGAATTAGTTAAATAAAATAAAAAAAAGCAATTCCCACTTGAGGTTGAAAAGTGACTTTTTATATTGTGTGCCGTATTGAACCCCATTCCCTGGGCTTTGCCACCTGCTATAAAGTAGGTACTGTAACCTACATCGCAAAAAGTTCATAGCTCCTAGATAGCCACTTGTCTGTAGTCGCTCTACTAAAGTCTTCAACATAGTTCCCTTATAAGA
>NW_027112799.1:35236-36866 GCF_000696795.3 Halyomorpha halys
AAATAGTTGTGTAAGTAAATAATCAATTCAAAAACATTATTTGAAACTGTTATGATATTATTTTATTATTTAATTTATTTTAAAGATATGAAGGTCACTTATGGGCAATTATCCTGCAGAAAATATGACATAGCAAAAAATATCAGTATGTTGTTAAGGAAATAATGTAATTAATATAAAAACATAAAATTTTTATGAATCAGTTTTAGTCCTACATTCTACGCCATAACCCCTGATGAAGACCTGAAACTCAGGTCGAAATGTCGGCATAAGATAAATATACATAGTTTTGTTTATTTATGTCGTTCTTTGCTGACCACACCCCCCTACAAACTTCTCCAATCATGAAAAATTTTTAATTGGCTGTCTCCTTGAAAATGGCCTGGGGGTCGAAACTTTGGAGAGCTTCTGAAAATAAAAGTTGAGAGTATATTTGGATCAAAAGTGTGTGTGTTAATAATTAAATACATAAGTTTTTTCTAATTAACAAGAAATCATAAATAAAATAAATTAAATTAAATTAACTACTAATACTAAATAAATACTAATTACAAAATATCCACAACTAATTATTAAATATGACGTTAACATATATATTATATTGAGGTGTGGACTGTTTACTCTATTTTATTGAATAAAGCAGAAAGCACAAAACCTGACTCTAATAATGTTTTTCTGAACCCTTCAACAGCAACAACTTATTTAATAATCAATTAAATAAAAAGGTTTGTATATAATGCAAATTTTTTTTTGAGACAAATTTGTATATTAGTTCTAACAAATACATACATATAATTTCAACACTTTTTTATTATTTTTAAACTCCTACGTTTCAGCCATTTTCAAGGATCTTACTATATCCAATGATTACATGAAATAAAAATTTTATTTCATTATTAATATACACAATTTTGATCCATATTACTCTCAACTTTTATTTTTAAAAAACTCTCCAACGTTTCGGCCCTCAGGCCATTCTCGAGGAGACAACCTTAAATATTGATGTCTTTTTTTTTTTAATTTAAAAATCTTATTTGCAGGCTGATTGCCCATGTCACATATAACTTTTTATACCTTAAATTTAAAAACTTGTTTATACAAATAATCCCCTCTTTTTCATTTATATTCACATAAAAGTATGATATGTTGTTTTTAAATTTAAGATATAAAAAGCTGACATCCCAACCCATCTTAACACTATCCTCACCACGTATGCCGATGACACATGTCTGTTGTCAGTGAACAATGATCCTTACATTGTATCCCAAACCCTCCAATCACACATTACCACCCTTGAAGAATGGTGCTAAAACTGGAGGATTAAAATTAATTCCAATAAATCCCACCAAATCACATTTACCCTTCGTCGTAAACCCATGACCTATTGCCCTACAGTACCTTTAATAATACCCCACTTCCTGTCGAACAGATCCGTTACTTAGGACTACATCTCGACAAACGACTGACATGGAATCCTCATACAAGATTAGAAACTGTTCGTCGATTCCGACTATTGCAACATTTACTAGACAAACGGCCTAAATTGCCAATCCGTTACAAAAGACTGATCTACATGACTATTATAAGGCCTATCTGGACATATGGAGTTGAGCTTTGGGGCTTCACTAAA
>NW_027112799.1:39089-40203 GCF_000696795.3 Halyomorpha halys
TACTCTTCTTTAAATAATGTTCTCTTAGATTTTCTACTGTTGTTGGTAGTTTTTAAGATATAGAGCTCCGAATGAAAAATTAATGTTTTTTTAAAGTTTTGAAATAGCAGATATTTTTTATTCCCCCCTACCAATAGTTGGGTATAGGTATATCAATTTTGACTAGTAATTATACTTACTTTTCATTAGTGTAATAAAAAATTTGGGTGAGATAACTGCCTTTTTTCTCCTCTGGGGCTCTTGTACTATCTCATCGTTCATCCTCATCGACCTGGATTAGCTGGAGATGCCTGTCTCTCTTCCTTAGCGTCTGCTTGCCTGCTACTTCAGTACTATCCCTCTTCCGAGTCCTTCCACGACTGTCTGTCCCTCACTTCGCGTCTCCTCTTCCTAAAAGCAGCCCTTCCTCTACTCTCCTTTCTTTCTAGCCACCCCATTTGCTCCTTCCATTTTGGGGCTTGAACCGTTTCCATTCCCGGCTTCTCTTTTGATGTCCCAGATCTTCTACTTGTTCCTTCACTTATCATTTATGACCAGTAATAAGTAAATACTCACCGCCCTCAGTTGTTCAATTAGGGTATCATACCTCCTCCTTGATTTGGATCTCACAGGCCACCCTGCCACGAGGTATCTAATACCACAGATGTTCTCCTACCTGTTGGATATTACAGGTACGACATATTATCAGGTAGAAAATACCGACAATGGACACCCTGTTTAATTAAATTTAACTTCTATTTCCTCTCTGCACATACTGGTATTTTCAATACATAGCAAGTGTTGTACATTTTAAAACTGATTCCAAAGACCTCAATAATTTCTTTTCCGAAACAATAATTATTTTAAATTAATATTGTTAATAATAAAAGTGTTTTTGTTGGCATTTCTCTTTGGCCGCCTTGGTATTGAACAAAGCTATGAAATATTATGAGAATTTTATTTAAATTCTAATGATTTATTGAAAATTATTTATGGAAAACATTTTTTATTTATTTTGTCTATGTTCAACCTTTTTCGTAAATTTAGAATAATTATAATATTTTAATGTTGGCAACCCCTCTCCTCCTGGAGAAGGCTCTTATTTAGTTACCATATATTTGGAGTTAAGCATAAA
>NW_027112800.1:0-1167 GCF_000696795.3 Halyomorpha halys
TTTCCAGCCCCCCTTTTCCACACATTTAATACAATCATAAAATTACACTCGGGACACCTGCAGTATAGCACGAGCAGGTCCCGATGTATACAACCGATATTACTCACGAATCCTTATACTTGTTTCTACTATAAACCTCTACTGTCTGACAATCTTCAGTATTTGATATTTAATATTAGAATACACATTAAAAAATAAAAATATTAGATATTACATATTTACTCATTGCACTTTATAACCAGAAAACATGTAGGAAGCATTTATTTTATTTTACTTATAATAGGTGGTGTTTGCAATCTGAGGGTCCCGATGCGTTCTTTATGACCAGGTGCCCTTTATTACATGTTTATAGTTCTATAAAATAAGTTGTGAGCCATTTTTGGAACCATATAGTCATATATGTAATTTAGCGCACTTGCTCAGCCTCCACTGGCTCATTACCAGTGATACGGCGAGAGGGATGCGCTGGGATCTCTTGAGCTCTGCTCTACCCCTCACACGTGGGGGATAGAGTGGGCTAAGGGATCCTCAGGTCGATTGTATAAATATTGTATATATTATTTTATCGTTATGTTATTTTATTTATTTATTTTTAATACAGATAGTTTGATTATGTTCATCTTGTCTATTCTTTTGTTTGTGTATATTTTAAGAGAGTTTTTTATTATTATTATTTTTTTTTCTTCTTTTTTTATTTTTTATTTTAGTATGTATGAGATCATTCATCACTATAACCTATTGCCCACAACTGTGTGGCTGATTGTAATATCTATCAATAAATAAATCTATCAATTCAAAAAAAAAAAAATATATGTAATTTATAAAAGTACAAAATTTAGTCCTTGAAAGGGCAAGTAAAAGAGAGAGAACCGTTGTTTCTATTAATCCTGTAATGGCTGACGATCGCATTTTCATGCGACGCTGATGTGTCCGTTCCAAGGATGCTCCTCACGCCTTATTCTGCATTTCTATGAGGTTGCGGTGGGGTAGCTTTAACCGTTCCAGTGGTGGGGGATCACTCCCAGCCAAACTGGGGTCTGGTGAATAGGGTGGGTGGGGGATCATTCCCAGCCAAACTGGGGTCTGGTGAATAGGGTGGGTGGGGGATCACTCCCAGCCAAACGGGTCTGGTGAATAGGGTGGGTGGGGGATCACTCCCAGCCAAAC
>NW_027112800.1:1217-1855 GCF_000696795.3 Halyomorpha halys
ATCACTCCCAGCCAAACGGCTCTGGTGAATAGGGTGGGTGGGGAATCACTCCCAGCCAAACTCCAATAATTTCTGCTGGGTTTGCAAAGACGTGTGAGGACGGGCGTTATCGTGATGGAAAACAAGGCCTTTGCGATTAGCCAATGCCTTCAATTGTTCCAACTGGGCACAGTTCTGCGATATCCCGTGTCGTAGAGTGAGGGTTGTCTTTGACCATTGCTTGAATTTGGTTATCTTCACCAGTTGAAGGACGACCCAGGACCGGTTCTGAACCGAACAAATCACTTACGGACGGTGCTTTCTCCTAAGGCATCATCGCCATACACACTGCAAAATTCTGTTGATAGTCTGTGCAGCGGATTTTCCTTTTCAGAAAAAAAAATCCTTAAATGAAAATGAATTTGTTTCTCTTCCATTTTGAGCAAAATACCACTTAAAGATAAAGGATCTCGGTTGGAACTGATGCATAAAAGCACCTTAACTAACCCTTTTTTAGAATATATAAATTATTGACCAAGTAAACATGATTTTATTAACTCAGTAAGGATTAAATTGAAATATTGAAAAACCCTACGAACTTTTTTTACAACCACATCAATTTTAAAAAACTTTATGAAGGCTATCCTGCCCAGGGAAAT
>NW_027112800.1:3780-4796 GCF_000696795.3 Halyomorpha halys
ATGTTTATCTTTGTAGGACTAGTAGTTTTTATGATATTTGACAAAATAAACTCCCAAAACGTTAATTTCTAGTTGTTCGTATAAAATGTTGGATTTTTCAAAAAATATATCTCTAGATCCATAAGACGCACTTATGTCTGCCAACACTCAAAATAAATTTAATTTAACTTACTATAAAGTAGTTTATGACACTTATCTTCGTAGAGGTAGTAGTTTTTATGATATTCACATATGAACATAAATTTGTCCGAACAACTATATATCAATTTATTTTAGCAAATTTCATGAAAACTAAACTACTTTACATCTCATTAAAGTAGCTTTAATTTGAGTGCTAATAGACATCTATATGTCAAATGATTTCAGAGATATAGATTTTTCAAAATAAATTCACTAACTTCTAATCTTTCAGTATGTACCATACAACATTTTTATGAAATGTTGTCTTTTAAAAAGCGATATCTCGAAAACTATTTAACGTAAATAACTTTATTAGAGCTCATATTTTAGAACATTTGCTCATCTTTAAATAACGTTCTCTTAGGTTTTCTTATGTTGTTTCTACTTTTTAAGATATAGAGCTCTGAATGAAAAATTAAATTTTATTATCACTTTCAAACAGCCGCCATTTTTTATTCCCCCTATCTATACTTGGCAGACTCATCAATTTTGACTAATAATTATACATAGTTTTCATTAAAGTAATGAAAAATTGGCGTGAGATAACTGCCTTTTTTCTCCTATTGGGCTCTTGTACTACGACGTTGGAAAGGAAGAAGGGCTCCGGGCGACCTTTAATGATATTGATGAGGTTATGCAGGAAGCTGTTGAGTCAAATCTGTCCACAAGTAATCGTGAACTTGCCAGGGAGTGTGGTGTGTCGAAAGATACTGTTAGTCGCCATATACTCTCCATAGGGAAGGTGAAATAGAGGAGTAGACTTAACTTACTATGAAGTAGTTTATGACACGTATTTTCATAGGGGTAGTAGTTTTTAAGATATTCCCATATAAACA
>NW_027112800.1:5506-6572 GCF_000696795.3 Halyomorpha halys
TCAAAATAAATTCACTAACTACTGATCTTTCAGTCAGTACGTTCTGTGCAACATTTTTATGAAATATTGCTTTTTAAAAAGCTATATCTCGAGAAATATTTAAAGTAAATAGTTATATTATGGCTCATAGTTTAGGAAATTTACTCTACTTTAAATAATGTTCTCTTAGGTTTTCTAGTGTTGTTAATAGTTTTAAAGATACAGAGCTCAGAATAAAAATTTAATTTTTTTAACGTTTTGAAACAGCCGCCATTGTTAGCCCCACTTGGCAGACTCATCGATTTCTAATTTTAATTATACATAATTTCCTTAAATGTAATCAAAAATTGTTGAGACTGACTTTTTCCTCCTCTTGGTCTCTTTTACTATTATAAAAGGATAAAAGGATTTGACAAAGTATAAGAAACAAATTCTAGCACAGATATTAAATAAAAGCCAAATTGTATTATATATGATGTACTTTATGAATAGATTTTTTAATTTGAGTAATCATAATTAATCAATATTAAATATTATTAATTCAAAATATATTTGATAAATCAATGCTTCCTCTTCGAAGACCTTCGTGTGGGTGTACTCTCGACGACAAGTCCAATGCATCCCACTAAGACATCCTTTTTAAAGATCTGATTGATCACCTTGTATTTGCCGTATTCCCACATTGGAACTTTGAATTCAGCGAACGACATGTTGTAAGCGGTCACTGCATAAGTTCCCTGCAAAAAAAAAGAAAAAAAAAACCTGAAACTTAATGGAAGATTATTGATTTACCGTGTGTATAGATGAATAGACCATATTCCGTGTGCGATAAAAAAAAACTCAAATAGTAAATGTGTATACTATTATTATTGAGCCAAGATTTCGCCCCACGTTGCAGGGATTCGTCAGTGCTAAAAAAGATACAAACACTTGACATAGTTACAAAAAAAACAAGAAAAAAAACGTAAGTGTAACATAACAGGGGTATACAATGAAAAGTAAAATATAATAAGAAAAATTAAAGGTTGTAAACAGTTAATGAAAAGAGTAATAGTAACAGATAGATAAGAGATAAAATAAGAGGAGA
>NW_027112800.1:6733-9226 GCF_000696795.3 Halyomorpha halys
TTTTTTTTACAGATAAGTTATCGTAAAATAGCATTTGGCTTTATAAATTTATTATTTTAATCATAAAATATTAATAACATTACATCACAGATTTTAATCACTTAGTAGGACGAAACGAATCTTTTGTTAGTATGGAATGACTCCTGGTGGCTCATTCATTTTGGGAAGGGTATTTATCAAAGGTACATTCTACCTTCTACTTCATAGCTGAGAAATGGTCACACGAAGAGAATAGTCTTATTGTTAAGAACTGCATTCGGTACACAAGCCTAGTTTACAGCCCCGGAGTATTGTACACCTGTAATATCTAGGGTGTATCTAGGTCCTATTTTCTGGAAACACAATAGTCAAAGAACTCACATATAGCAGGGGGCACAGTTCTCGAACAACCCCCTTCAAGCTCCTATCTCACTCCCACCACCTGGCGTCCCAAATAACTAAGCAAAGTGTGAAAGATAAGGAAACACAGACTGATCTTCGTTCTCACCTAGGGAAGGGACGAATAGAGTTGCCGAAGGACACATACCAATGTAATGACACCGCTACCTGCTGGTCTATACTGTAACAACTACAGCCACCAAAACAACTATGGCCCAGCATGACGTAACCTACCAGCTAAATCGGGAACTATTACTGTCGTCTAGCAAACACCGTATATTGTAGGTCTTGCTAGAAGAGGTCTTGCTGAATAACTCTGTATCTCATCTGCTGTAAGGATAAGTATTATTCCTTGTATATACTTTAATTTCACACATGCAACAACTATATAAGATATTTTAATATCCATAATTGTATCATTTGAATACATAAAGATAATAGAATTTGCTGATCCACTAAAAGCAAATGTCTAACACCTAGCATCTCTCGATGGCGTTTGATACCCCAGAGACTTGACAGCCTGTAACAACATTTATAGTGAATCAGTACATTCTTATACCATTTATTTTTGAAAATGAATGTTGTCTTTTATTTCACTCTGCCTCCTCCTCTCCTCCATTCTTAACCTTGTCCTATTGTAAGGACTTGCGGCTAGTACCCAGTCAGGACTTGCATACCCCTTCGCGACTGCAGACTAGTACCATGCAGAGCGAAGTTTCAATCCTTCGAAGACTTACGTCTAGCAATCTTAAGATTCGTCTTGTCAAATCATCTTCTATCCAGTTACCTAACCTGTATGGCATAGTCGAAGCCTTCTGCTATGGAGTACCTCGCTTTATCAGTTGGAATCAGACTACCTAACACTATCACCTCGACACTTTCACATCATATCTGCAGGTATCCAGGGTTTTATCTAGGAGTTCCTTAAGGTGCCTCTACACGTTTGCCAAACAAGGACAAATTCGCGCATGTGCCAGCGCGTAGATGCATTGGCTGGTACAAGTTGGCCTGACTTAGTGGCTGACCCGTCTAGTGTCGGTTTTTGGCACAAATCAAAGAACTTAGGACTAACAACCGTAAAGGCGTATCCACATGTTGGCCGCTCGCCACGAATCGGAGGCTTGTACAAATACTCGGTAAACAAAGAACGGACCATACAAATGTCAGTGTTTTTTAGAGAGGCAAGCATGGCGGACGTACAAGTGGTTTCAGCCTTTGCACTGGGATTATATTATTCTTATTACAAAAAAAAAATGAAATTAAATATAAATAAATAAGATTAAATATAAAACTCATTATAACAACAAACAATTTTAACCTCCTAACAGCTCTCAGTTCCAAATAAACAAAGAACAATGGTGGAGACGCTACAAGAGCGCTCTCACGAACCCCCTTTGATCTGTATCCAAAAAACTCTCAACGGATCGTCAACGGGCTTAGGCCAACTTGTACCAGCCGAGCCAAGACACCCATCCACTTGCTCGCACATGGCTGAGTTTGCCACGGCTTGGCCAACATATAGAGGCCCCTTAAGACTCATCCTGTCCATACATCTCCTTACCTGTTACCTAACCTGTAAGATGCAAGTCGAGGGATTCTGCTATAGGGTACAGCACTATTCACTATTGTGTCAATTGAACTATTTAACACAACCAATCCGACACCAGTTTTGTAATATATATTGTAAATAAGTATGTTTTAGTCTCTATATCTCTTTCTATAAAGTAATTTAAGTCTATCAACATCCGCACTGGCGTCCAAACAGGAAAGTAATACGAGAAAGACAGTCTAAGCCTCTCCTATCGTCAACTTACGGCTTTAACCGTGAAGGATCTTTAAACTTTAGCTCAATGAAATGAGGAACCATGAAGGAGATCATCTCGTAACAATCTCCAGTCAAGAGGTCTTGCTGAGTAACTCTGGACCTCATCTGCTGTGAGATTGCTGGAGAAAAAAGTAGGAATCGAGGCAATGAAATGTGAGAAAACTTTAATCTCGTGATAATTACAGTTTTAGAGTTTAGACTATATAGGCAATTTTACGATAAGTTAATGAAGATTTTAACGTTATGTTCGTTTCTCTATTGATTATAAAATTTATTTTAGATTCAAGGCT
>NW_027112800.1:9926-11788 GCF_000696795.3 Halyomorpha halys
ACTTTATCATTTTAAATTATGAACCTCTGTAATAGACCAACATGAATCTTTGTAATAGACCAACATATGTAAACTTAATATATAAGAAGATGGTCAGGGTTGCGGTCAAAAAAAGAACAAATAGTTTAAAATTATTTTAATGCCCGACGTGTCGCCCCACTTTGCAGGGCTTCATCGGGGCTAAAAAGATACAAAAAAAAGAAAACTGAGAATATTACAACAATAAGATACAATAAGGTAATTTAAGGTAGAATAAATATTATGTAAAAATAAAGTGATAAGAAATTACATATAAATAAAAGGAAGGAAGACATAAAATAGTATCAGTAAAAAATAAACTTGAATAAACAATGATAAGAATAAAAGATAAGTAACAATGGCAAGGGTAAAATTTTTTTTAAAATACGCAAAATATAGAGTTAAAAAAGTACAGGAGATATACATAAAACAAAAACAATACGGGAAAAAAAAAGAATAAGAAAGTAGAGATATAATAATAATAATATTAAATGATAATAAATGAGCAAAGAACAAATCAAGACCACCTACCTGTTCAAAGCGAAAGGTTGAACAGAAGGCGACAATAAAGCGGAAGTGGGGAGGAGGTGGCCGTTTAACGGCTATATTTCTATTTCAAATACGTGGCGTATACAGGAAGTAGTCATAAAGATATGAGGAAAAATGAAAAATAACAAGAGAAAGATACAGAAATATGATAATAATAATAACTATAATAATTCATAGCTGTTCAACCGTTCGCTTTGAACAGCCTCGATGAAGCCCTGCAAAGTGGGGCAAAACGTCGGACATTAAAATAGTTTTAAACTATTTTTTCTTTTTTTGACCGCAACCCTGACCATCTTCTTATATAGAAATATAATTATTTTGGCAAATGAAAAGTACTACTCCTATGTAATTAATTGCTATAAACTACTTTATACTACATTCAGCTTGCTTTAACTTTAGTGCTGGCAGCCATTTTCACGTTTTATGGTTCCTGAGAAATATTTTTTCATATATCAAAAGTTTAGTCCAAACAATTCGAAATCAATTTATTTTGACAAAAGTTATAAAAATAGGAGTAGTAGGAAGTTAAATGTTATAAACTACTTTGTAATACATTCAACTTGCTTTAATTTGAGTGATGTCAGGTATGTACAATTTTTTTTAAAGCAACATTTCATGAAGAATCAGTAGTTGATTAATTTATTTTAGGAAAAATATTGACCATAAACATACCTGACATCACTCAAATTAAAGCAAGTTGAATGTATTATAAAATAGTTTATAATATTTAACTTCATAGGAGTAGTAGTTTTTATAACTTTTGTCAAAATAAATTGATTTCGAATTGTTTGGACTAAACTTTTGATATATGAAAAAATATTTCTCAGGAACCATAAAACGTGAAAATGGCTGCCAGCACTAAAGTTAAAGCAAGCTGAATGTAGTATAAAGTAGGTTATAGCAATTAATTTCATAGGAGTAGTACTTTTCATTTGCCAAAATAATTATATTTCTATATCAGATGGTCAGAGTTGCGGTCAAAAAAAGAAAAAATAGTTTAAAACTATTTTAATGTCCGACGTTTTGCCCCACTTTGCAGGGCTTCATCATGGCTGTTTAAAGTGAACGGTAGAACAGCTATGAATTATTATAGTTATTATTATTATCATATTTCTGTATCTTTCTCTTATTATTTTTCATTTTTCGTCATATCTTTATGACTACTTCCTGTATATGCGACGTATTTGAAATAGAAATATAGCCGTTAAACGGCTGGCCACCTCCTCCCCACTCCTCCACGCTTCCGCTTCATTGTCGCCTTCTGTTCAACCGTTCGCTTTGAACAGGTAGGTGGT
>NW_027112800.1:12178-13671 GCF_000696795.3 Halyomorpha halys
AAAAAAATTTTAGATTCAATTTAAAATTTGTCTTTGGGACAGAGTGTACTCACCGGAGGAATAGGGCAGTCATCCCTGCCAGTGTGTCTAATGAGCTCCGCAAACCATTTCGGGATCATTTCTTTCCAACCGGAGCAAAGCTGAGGAGTATCATGAGTGAAGAATCCTGGCCTCCATCCGCCATTTCCCCAAGCTTGCAGCTCGGTTAATGCCTGGGATTATACAATTACATCTTGTTTTGTAATAAATGTTAGTTAGTTAAAGTTGATAAAATTATTCTACTATAAAATATTTAAAATAATATTTATGAGAGAAACTTCATTAACTTTATTATTTTAAATTATGAACCTTTGTAATAGACCAACATGAATCTTTGAAATAGACCAACATATGTAAACTTAATATATAAGAAGATGGTCAGGGTTGCGGTCAAAAAAAGAAAAAATTGTTTAAAACTATTTTAATGTCCGACGTTTCGCCCCACTTTGCAGGGCTTCATCGAGGCTGTTCAAAGCGAACGGTTGAACAGCTATGAATTATTATAGTTAATATTATTATCATATTTCTTTATCTTTCTCTTATTATTTTTCATTTTTCCTCATATCTTTATGACTACTTCCTGTATATGCGACGTATTTGAAATAGAAATATAGCCGTTAAGCGGCTGGCCACCTCCTCCCCACTCCTCCACGCTTCCGCTTCATTGTCGCCTTCTGTTCCACCTTTCTCCTTGAACAGGTAGGTGGTCTTGATTTGTTCTTTGCTCATTTATTATCATTTAATATTATTATTATATTTATTCTTTCAAGGCGTTTATTTAATCTCTACTTTCTTATTCCTTTTTTTTCCCGTATTGTTTTTGTTTTATGTACACCTCCTGTACTTTTTTAACTGTATATTTTATGTATTTTTAAAAAATTTTTACTCTTACCATTGTCACTTATTTTTTATTCTTATCATTGTTTATTCAAGTTTATTTTATACTGATACTATTTTATGTCTTCCTTCCTTTTATGTATATGTAATTTCTTATCACTTTATTTTTACATAATATTTATTCTAGCTTAAATTATCTTATTGTTGTAATATTCTCAGTTTTTTTTTTGGCTGTTCAACCGTTCGCTTTGAACAGCCCTGATGAAACCCTGCAAAGCGGGGCGAAACGTCGAACATTAAAATAGTTTTAAACTATTTTCTCATTTTTTGAACGCAACCTTGACCATCTTCTTATATTTCATTCTTTACGGTAAACTATGTATACATATAAATTATATTTCTAGTTGTTTGGACAAAATTTCATAAGAAAAAGTAATATTCACAAGCAAATATCATCAAAACTACTACCCCAAGGAAGATAAAAGACATAAGCTACAGACTTCTGTATTTCTTTTTTTTTTTTTTTTTTACTAATACTTTTTATTTATTGATAGATATTACAATCTGCCACCCAGTTGTGGGCAATAGGTAATAGTAATGAATGATCTCATACATAC
>NW_027112800.1:19599-20599 GCF_000696795.3 Halyomorpha halys
TAGGTGGGCTATAGGGATGGGGGGAACTAGATAGGGTTTGAATCTATATTTCTAATGGTTCAAAATTCACAATCCATTTCAACACTTACTTTTGCACTGTTTTCCTAAAAGTAATATTTTTTTTTCAAAAATGTTTGAGAATTTGTTTCAGAGCTTTACACCATACCTCCTCGACCTGTCCTTTCACAATGATATGTGAGGCATATAGCTTCAAAACCAGCTCCTTCCAAATATAAAAACGTATCAGGAGAGTGAAAAACCTTTTCCTAGACACGTCGATCAGTTTTGAAAAATGTTTGTTATTTGTATCGAACGCATTGAACGTCCATGAGGCTCAAGATTGTTTCACTACGTCATACTGACATAAGAAAGTAAGAAAAGTCAGAGAAGAGGTACCTATGTGTTGTTATACCTTTATTATTTAATGTTACAGTCACTCCAACAGTCTTGCATTTGATAGGTGTGGATAGAAAGGAAGAGAAAAAAAAATATTAAAGTGATTTTATAAATTCCTCAAGGTACTATCCTTGGTCCCATCCTCTACACCGTCTATACAGCTGACATTTTAACCAATCCTAACACTATCCTCACCACGTATGCCAATGACACATGTGTACTCGCTGTTAGTATTAACCGATTAATCGTATCCCAAAATCTCCAATCCCATATCACAGCCCTCGAAGAATGATGTAATTGGAGAATTAAGATAAATTCCAACAAATCCCATCAAATCACCTTTACCCTTCATCGTGAACCTACTGACTGCCCTACAGTTTCATTTAATGATGTTACTCTTACCCCTGTAGAACAGATTCGTTATCTTGGACTACATCTGACAAACGACTAACCTGGAATCCTCACACAAGACTGAAAAGACAGGAAACTGCACTTACTAGACAAGCAGTCTAAACTTCCAACTCATTACAAAAGACTGATCTACATGACTGTAATCAGGCCAATCTGGACATAAGGAGTTGAGCTTTGGGGCTCCACTAAACCT
>NW_027112800.1:21767-23157 GCF_000696795.3 Halyomorpha halys
CATAATGAATAAGAAGATTTACAGAATTATTAGAAAATATGAAACTAACATTATAGTTACAAAATAGTATTTAAAGACATGTATAGTCTAAGTATTATAAGAAAATAAAGGCTGCATGAGAAAATTAGTAATAAAATTAAATAAGAGGAAAGTATATAAATACAACAGTATTGCATGATTTACAACATCACCAACTGCAGAAGGACTGATAAAGGCAGTCTACAGTGATAGTACAAGAGCCCAAGAGGAGAAAAAAGGCGATTATCTCACCCTAATTTTTGATCACTTTAATGAAAACTAGGTATAATTACGAGTCAAAATTGACGAGTCTGCCAAGTATAGGTAGGAGGAATAAAAAATGGCGGCTATTTGAAAGCGATAAAAAAATTTAATTTTTCATTCTCCCAACCCATCCTAACACTATTCTCACCATGTATGCCGATGACACATGCCTGTTTTCAGTGAATAATGATCCTTCCATTGTATCCCAAACCCTCCAATCCCACATCACCACCCTTGAAGAATGGTGCCAAAACTGGAGGATTAAAATAAATTTCAATAAATCCTACCAAATCACACTTACCCTTCGTCGTAAACCTTCGTCTTGCCCCACAGTATCTTTTAATAATACCCCACTCATTCCTGTTGAACAGATCCCTTACTTAGGACTAAATCTGGACAAACGACTGACATGAAATCCTCATACAAGACATAAAAGACAGGAAACTGCTCGTCGATTTCGACTATTACAACATTTACTACGGTCCAAACTTCCAATCCATTACAAAAGACTGATCTACATGACTATTATAAGGCCTATCTGGACATACGGAATTGAGCTATGGGGCTCCACTAAACAATCTAATTCCTCTCGAATCCAATCCTTACAGTCCAAAATCCTTAATGCTTCTTACTTTGTCACAAAGCAAATCATCCATCAGGACCTCAATGTCCCCTATGTTGCCGATCTGGCCAGAACCAGATACCAATCCTTCCATAATAAACTTCCCAACTACCCAAACCAACTCGTTTCTAACTTGGCTTCTCCTTCACTACCTAATAATCCTCCTAGGCGTCTGAAAAGAAAATGGCCTCGAGATCTTCTCTTTTAGAAATGTTTTTGGAGTTCTATCAATGGGTAGATTCTCCACATGCTATGGAGATAAGTGTCATAAACTACTTTATAGTAGGTTAAATTTCCTTTATTTTGAGTGTTAGCAGACATATGTGCGTGTAGCGATATATTTGGATATATTGTAGATACATTTTGAGATATATGGTCTAGAGATATATTTTTTAAAAAATTCAATATTTTATACGAACAACTAGAAATTAACATATTGTGAGCTTATTTAGTCAAATATCATAAAAACTACTACTTCTACAAAGA
>NW_027112800.1:23240-26314 GCF_000696795.3 Halyomorpha halys
TACCTAATAATCCTCCTAGGCGTCTGAAAATGGCCTCGAGATCTTCTCTTTTAGAAATGTTTTTGGAGTTCTATCAATGGGTAGATTCTCCACATGTTTGTATCATGTCATAATATCACTTACAGCAAATTTAATTGATGTCTATATATGTATACAATTGTAAATAACAATAATAAATAAATAATAATAATAAAGCAAATAAATTATTAAAAAAAAAAATTGATTCGGAGCTCTATATCTCAAAAAGTTGGAACAACACAAGAAAACCTAAGAGAACGTCATTTAAAGAAGAGCAAATTTGCTAAAATATGAGCCCTAATAGAGTTATTTACGTTCAATAGTTCTCGAGATAAAGCTTTTTAAAAAGCAAAATTTCATAAAAATGCAGTATGGGGCTTACTGAAAGATCAGTAGTTAGTGAATTTATTTTGAAAAATCTATTTCTCAAAAATCATTTGGCTTACAGATGTCTATTAGCACTCAAATTAAAGCTAGTTTAATGAGCTATAAAGTATTTTATGACGTTTATCTTCGTAGGAGTGATAGCTTTCATGATATTTGCTAATACAAATTAATTTATAGTTGCTCCGACAAATTTTTATTTGCCAAATTTATATTCATACGTGAATATCATAAAAATGACTACCGCTATGGAGATAAGTGTCATAAACTACTCTCTAGTTTATTATTTTATTTTTAGTCTTTGCAGAAATATGTGCGTCTTATGGATCTAGAGATATATATTTTCAAAAATCCAACATTTTATACGAACAACTAGAAATTAACATTTTGTGAGCTTATTTTGTCAAATATCATAAAAACTACTATTTCTACAAAGAAAACCATTATTAACTACTTTATAGCACATATAACTAGCTTTAATTTGATAGCTAATTGACATCTGTACGTCACATGGTTGCTGAGATATAGATTTCTCAAAATAAATTAACTAACTACTGATATTTCAGTATCTTTTTATGAAATATTGCTTTTTAAAAAGCTAAATCTCGAGAACTATTGGACGTAAATAACTCTATTATGGCTCATATTTTAGCAAATTTACTCTTCTTTAAATAATGTTCTTTTAGATTTTCAAGCGTTGTTGGTAGTTTTTATGATATCATATTCTCCGAATGAAAAATTAATGTTTTTTTAAGGGTTTGAAACAGCCGCCATTTTTTGTTGCCCCTACCAGTTTTGACTAGTAATTATACATACTTTAGTACCAATCCTTCCATAATAAACTTCCCAACCACCCAAACCAACTCGTTTCTAACTTGGCTTCTATTTCACTACCTAATAATCCTCCTAGGCCTCTGAAAAGAAAATGGCGAGATCTTCTCTATTAGAAATGTTTTTGGAGTTATATCAATGGGTAGATTCTCCACATGTTTGTATCATGTCATAATATCACTTACAAAAAATTTACTTGATGTGTATATATGTATACAATTGTAAATAACAATAATAAATTATTTTAAAAAAATTTAAGAAGAGAAGACAATTTCAACAAATATTAAGTTTTTAGAAATAATTATGTTCCTATCAACAAGACGTTCCAGACTACAAATACTTACAGGAGCCGAAGAGATGCAACCGGTACATAGCATTAATATAGTTGCAATAGGCACCTGATATACAATGCCTTCCTTCATCACAATATACATAGGCCTCAGATGAAGCTAGCTATGTAACTAATTCTCAGCCCACCGACATCCGTCCGTTCAGGAAATGGTTACATGATCGTCCTGATGGAATTTAGATTAAATACCACACCAGCCTATAATTTTATTATGTACCTTTTGTTACATTATTTATTTAAATTAGGTGTTAAGGTTTTTTCTTATATATTTGCACAAAAACTTAAAATTGTATCAAACCCGGGTACAAAAAAAAATCCATCTGAGGCCCAAAAATTATATTCATCGTAAATCTCAAAAATATATTTATAATAATATACCTATGTCCTGAAATTCAAAATCTAATATAAAATAACATATTAGTAAATAAACATATTAGTAATAGAAGAAGTGCCGGGAAGAAAAAAAAGGCAGTTATCTCACCCCAATTTTTGATTACTTCAATAAAAACTATTTATATTTACTAGTCAAAATTGATGAGTCTGCCAAGTATAGGTAGGGGGATTAAAAAATGCCGGCTGTTTCAAAACCTTAAAAAACCATTGATTTTTCATTCGGAGCTCTGTATCTTAAAAACTACCAACAACACTAGAAAATCTAAGAGAACATTATTTAAAGAAGAGTAAATTTGCTGAAATATTAGCCCTAATAGAGTTATTTACGTTAAATAGTTTTTGAGATATAGATTTTAAAAAGCAAATTTTCTTAAAAATCTACTGCAAGATTAGTAGTTAGTTAATTTATTTTGAGAAATCTATATCTCAGGAACTATGTGACGTACAGATGTCTATTACCTCTCAAATTAAAGCACTTTATGACCTATACCTTTGTAGGAGTTGTACTTTTCATGATATTTGCTACAATAAACTTATTTATAGTTGCTCGGACAATATTTTTGATTTATGAAAAACTTTATTTCAGAAACCATTGGACGTACCGATGTCTCCCAGCACTCAAATTAAAGCTAGTTAAATTTACTACAAAATAGTTAATTACGTTTATCTTTGTAGGAGTAGTAGTTTTTATGATATTTGACAACATAAACTCACAAAAAGTTAATTTCTAGTTGTTCGTATAAACTGTTGGATTTTTGAACAAATATATCCCTAGATCCATAAGACGCACATATGTCTGCCAACACTCAAAATAAAGGAAATTTAAATTACTATAAAGTAGTTGTTTATCTTCGTAGGGGTAGTAGTTTTTATGATATTCGCATATGAATATAAATTTGGCAAATGAAAATCTGGCCGAACAACTATAAATCAATTTAATTTAGCAAATTTCATGTAAACTATTACTCCTATGAAGATAAACTACATTATAGCTCATTAAACTAGCTTTAATTTTAGTGCTATTAGACATCTGTACGTCGAATGGTTTTTGAGATATAAATTTTCAAAATAAATTCACTAACTACTGATCTTTCAGTAC
>NW_027112800.1:27387-30778 GCF_000696795.3 Halyomorpha halys
GTGTACGAGTGATGGTCGTAGTATTACTTTGTAGATGAGTAATTTGAGTCTGAGTGACAGCCCTGGTGCGTAGATGAGGTGTGCAAGTTGGTATGATGTTGATTTGACGATTTGTATTCTGTTCTGTATGTGTGCAGTGAAAGATAGATGTGTTTCTAGTTTAATGCCTAGGTGCTCTGTTGGGAGTTTTCTTGTATGAGAAGGTGATGGCGTCTGTTTTTTGTGGATTGATGTGAATGTTTATGTCTCGTAGTTCGTTAGCGATGAGTTGGGCTGCTGCGGCGGCCTGGTCCATGGCTTGTCTGCATTCATACTCGCTGAGTATTTGGCAATGTCATCAGCATATGCAGATATTTGAGCATCGTCAAATTTAGTGCCGACTATGTGGACAGTATATATATTGAATAAAACTGGCGCAAGGACCGAACCCTGGGGGACGCCACAAGTGACGGGATGTTTCTTCTTGTCATCTCCCACATGAACTACCACCGCAGTAGCAAAGTTTGGTCACGTGACAGGTGAATTACGACCAATAAGGGTTAAATATTATTTAAAGAGATTTAAACCTGCTATTTACTGATAAAATGCGTCTAAATGAAAATGAATACATAACAATGCGTCAACTACTTTTCTTTTTTTGCGTCGTTATTTTCAGAGGAGTTAAAGTGAGTGTTTTATTTAGCTTAGGGAGAGTGTATATTTCAGTTTTCTTTTTTATTTTATTTCTTGTATATAAGTTTGTCTTTCTTTTTTGTGTTGTTATCTTTTTGAGTTCATAAACTGGTTGGGTTCATAAACTAGTATGCATATAAAAAGAATTACATAGAATAAATTCAGCATCATTCTAGTAAGCATGAGTATATATTCTGTTCCTTTCTTTTTTTTTTTGTTTTAAATACACTTAAGTTATATTTGAATCTATATTAATAGCGATATGTAAGTTTGTTATAATATCGATATATGAAGTTGTTCTAATATCTATATTGGAATCAATATTAATATCGATATTGAAGAAGTCTGTTAGAGCTGACTACTATTAGTATCATAGTTATACAAAATTGTGCCAGTAACTACTTTAAGATCCTAAAAGATTTTTTAATAATTCTTAATAATCATCACACTTAATCACGAATTTTTAAAATTTAACTATTCCCCCACCACATCAAATTTATTTTAAAGGATGCATTTATTATTTTATATTCATATCATTTTTAAGGTGGTTAATATTATAAATATTTTTGTATCCCTATGGCCAAGAAAAACGTCTCATGTTATTCCTATAAAATTTAGACAGAAACAGGATTTGTAAACACTTATAAAATATAGAATTAAAGATCCAACGATAATATGAAGAAATATTATTATTCAGATTATTAAAGATGTACCATACTGAATAGATGTTCTCGATTGAAAAATAAAGAAAATTATTCGATATTGGATTTTATTAATTGTAAACATAAATATTTAGTAAAATATAAAATTCAGTGTTTCTTCTTGGAAGGCCTCCTTCGTGTAGGAGTACTCTCGAGGACCATTCCGATGCATCCTACTAAGACATTCTCTTTGTAGACCTGATTTATCAGCTTGTACTTGCCGTACTCCCACATGGGAACATTGAATTCAGCAAAAGATATGTTGTAAGCGTTTACTTCATAAGTTCCCTGAAAGAAAATAAAATAAATAAATGTTAACTGTTGCCATAGACAGAGCAGAGTTATTGGAAATAAAATGTAAATATTGTGAAAATATATAAGTTACGGTCTGAGTCAGCTGTTACTTCGATGTTAGCTGACTTAGGAGATCAGTTAAAAAAAAGAGAGATGTAACGAACCCAATAAAGCCAGTATTTTACAACAGTCCAAGCGTACCAAACCTTATTCCTTCTTCTCTTTTTTAACATTTTGCTTTCGCAAATAGTTAAGTGATGCCGAATCCCGGGAGCTTTAGATACCGGAGTAATTATGTATATTGGCTGATAGTCCCTGGCAAACGACTGATAGACGATATTTAGCTGGTTTTGATTTTACCTTGTCGGATAACCGCCCGATGATCTATGAAGTACACGGGAGCAAATCTGAACCGACGTCGGAGAAGTTCAACTACCAGGAAGCCGGTTCAATTTTTTTTTTTTTTTCCGAACCCTCAAAAACAAAAGTAATTCGTGTTGGGTCTTACCTTTTACTACCTTTGGTATTTTAAGGTTACCTGTAATGTTTAATGTTATATATGAGCTATTTTAAGTCCGGAGGTGAGAGGCCTCCTCGTGTTGTATCGCATATAAGATCAAAAAAACATTAATTAATAAAGACCATAGATAAAGGTGAAATAATAAGAAAAACAGAAGTCGAAAAGAAGTGTGGGGGAGGGGGTGCATCAGAAGATGGAGTTATGAGGTGATGTTAATAGGGTATTTGGAACCTTTCCTGCCCTGCCACCTCGCAGGAAGGGGGGATGGAGTGATAGACTGGAATACTGGATTGAAGGAGGCAGGGAGACTGTCAAAGAATTCTAACTGTAGTTCGTTATGAATGTGTGTCATGTTACGTCTTTCCAGAGATGTCCCTCGACATATCTTCTGTAGTGTACTGTACCGGTATTGTTCCAGTGATTTCAGGGCTGTTGGGTAGAGATAGTGTAGTAGTGGTGCGTCGTGTAGGAGTGATGGTCGTAGTATTACTTTGTAGATGAGTAATTTGAGTCTGAGTGACAGCGCTGGTGAAGCCGGTTCAAAGATGAGGTTTGCCGTAGGCTAGAAAATGTAACATTGCTCTCTGTGGAGGAAGTAGACAACTACATCGACCACTTCGCGACAGCCATAATGGAGTCTGCGCGCCAAGTTATCCTCACCTCTCACCCAAGACCGCCCCACCTCCAGAAACCACCACCCATCATGGCACTTATAGCCAGCAGGCGGTACCTGAAAAACCGACACTACCGACCCAAAGACCCAGTAATGAAGGCCCTCAACACGATCACCACCCAGATCAAATATCTCCTACGTCAGTAGAAGACCGCGCTATGACATGGTCGCCTGAGAGCTACGCATGGCAACTACCGGAAATTTTGGAAACTCACCAAGGCAGCAACCAAAAAGACCTCGGCCGTTCGCCTGCATGACAGAGACCGCCTCATGTCCTCCGCTGAGACTATCAGCCAATATACATCTCTAAAGCTCCCGGGATTCGGCACCACTTAACTATCTGCGAAAGCAAAATGTTAAAAGAGAGAAGAAGGAATAAGATCTGGTACGCTTGGAATGTTGTAAAATACTGGCTTTGTTGGGTTCGGTACATCTCTTTATATACATTTGATGAGCTAATCCCCTCAGTCAGCTGACATCGAAGTAAAAGCTGACTCAGGCCGTAACTTATAAGTTAAGTATCGGCGAAAG
>NW_027112800.1:30828-32701 GCF_000696795.3 Halyomorpha halys
AATAAGATGTAACACGTGTGAACTGCTGTAACATACTATACTTTATTGGGTTCAGCACATCTTTATATATACACATGATCAGCTGATCTGCTCAGTCAGCTGACATCGAAGTACCAGCTGACTGTAACTTATATATGTATATATATTTCGGTCTGCCTTACAGCCTTCTAGATCTCTGGTCGCCCAAACCAGCCTTCTCGACGCCTGAATATCTTGGGCTACTGCTTTCCAGTTTGCTGCATGTTTTTTTTTGCATCTTTGTAGATTTTGTCTATCCATCTGGTTTTTGGCCTCCCACGTAGTCTCTCTCTTACTATACTGGCATTCATTGTTGTATAGAGGCGTCCTGATGGATTGCTTCGAATCTGTGTAAACACAAATGCGATCGGACGAAATCAGTTGATCTCTTTTTCGATTCGAATTCCATTCCCGATTTTTCCTTATTCCTCCTTTATTTATTCATAAAATTCTTTAGTATCTTCTATATATCTATTGTTTATTATTGCTAACTAAGAGAACTGTTTATTTATTTAAAATAATCAAAATCAAAGCTACTTTAGAGAAAGATGTTTAGTAAACTCAACATTTAAGTCGTATTTGACTATTTCAATGAGGATAAAACCTAACTTATATCAAAGATAACTTCATTGTACATCAATGTACACACAGACGATATTCCGAGTCTTAGTTACTTGGAATTAGAAATTTTGCTAGATCGCAATGTTTCCCCTTATAACATATTCTATATATAGGTAAGTCAAAATAAAAATTGTGAAATTATCAATAATTATTGACAATTTCATAATTTTGTCAATGAAAGTAAATTTTATAAGCAAAGAAAATTTTTAAAAAATTATTCACTAAATTTATACAGGTATCGGGTGACTTCTCGCTCTTTCATATAAAAAGATAATATATAATATGCTTATTGGATGAAGATAGTTGACCGTATGAAGTAAATTATAGGAAGAAGTCCGGGTGGCGATCAATAAAGGTTTCAAAAAAGTAGAAGAAAACTATGTATTGTTAACGAACGTTTCGCCCCACTTTGCATGGCTTTGTCAGGGATGTCAGATTGGATCAAAGATGACAACCTTTGTGATCAGTTGTCATCTTAGTTCCAGATAGGAAGCTCTGCAAAGTCGGGCGTTGGTTAATAATAAATAGTTTTCTTTTAATATTTTGATACCTTTATTGACCGCCATCCGAAATATCTTCCTACAATAAAATATGCTTGTTTAATGATAATTTTAAACGAGGGGTTAAACTGGTTGCTGGTGTGGTCAGTGAAGAATTGATTTGTCTTCTTCATTGACCGCACCCCTTACCATATTCTCCTTATATATAATCCTCTTCAACCATTAACTTGTCATTAAATATAATTTTGTTGGTTTTTTTGACATTCCATTGTCTATAAAGTCGATTTTTGATTCAAACTAAAAATGGTCTTTGGAACTGACTACTTACCGGAGGAACGGGACAGTCGTCCCGGCCAGTATTCTTGATGAACTCATGAAACCATTGTGGGACTATTTGTTTCCAACCAGTGCAGAGATGAGGTGTATCATGCGTGAAGAATGCTGGCCTCCATCCGCCATTTCCCCAAGATTGAAGCTCAGATAGCACCTGAGATTATACAATAACATCCTATTTGTCTTATTTACATTTATGTTAAGTTGGACCAAAATATACATATATTTCATATTGTATGAAGCAGTTGAAGGCATAACTGAATGCCAGGCGCACATTTACTTTTGGTTGGCTGGTTGGTTGGTTGGGTAGGGGGTGGCTGAAATAAATGGTTAATTATTTTAGAATGACTGGGCTATGGAAAATTGTAGATATAATGAGGTGGTTGATGATGATGTGGAGG
>NW_027112800.1:33928-40135 GCF_000696795.3 Halyomorpha halys
TTTTAGAATGACTGGGCTATGGAAAATTGTAGATATAATGAGGTGGTTGACGATGATATGGAGGTTAACTATATTGAACTAGGTGGACTTACTCCATGTTTTCTTTCTACTCTCCGCATTGCTATACCTCTCTCTCCTCTTCTGCTAGGAACCACTACTCTACCATCTACTCACTCATGGTAGACTTTACTGATGAATGAACGAAGAAGAATTGCAGCTTCTGGCAAAGGAAAATGGCTCTCTCATAAGCCTGGACAACTTCTTCTCAGTCTGTTCTGAGTCTCGAATGTTGGCCACATTGGGCACTAGAATTTCCTACATTATGGCAGCCCCTCCAATTCAACCTTTCGGTTGCCGTAGGTTACCCGGAACACATATCGTAATACTGCGAAGGTTGCGCATTAGGTTTGTAACCCTTTGATAACAAAGAGATTCGAATAGTAATCACATTATTTTATCCATAAAATAATTTCATTTTCAGAGAACTGTAGGAGAAGATGACTTACCGACATACTATCGTCCAATGGAATGGTCAGAGTGTAATTTGTCACGTAGTTGACGGTAGTTCTGCTGGCTTTACTGAGTCTCGTGCTGTAGAAACTAAGCTGCTTTGTTCCTTCGTCTTCACATCGGAAAATTTCCTTTAAGGAAACGGCAAACCGCTTCCAAATATAAACAAATGTATAATTAATTTTGTATATATGAAATGCATTTAAAGTGAAAGAAAGCTTATTTATAATTATAAGTGCAACATTATTTCACCTATTTTAATTAATAAAATGTTCAAGGTTTTTACTTAAACACCATTCTCAGGAACAAATTTTTTTAATTACACATTAAATAAAGTATTTATTTATTCTTGCAGACTCAAACTTCCATGGTAGAGCCTCCTTTTATAGCCTCCTATAAAAGGTCGTGGAATATCCAGGGGGATGCCACAACCTACTCTCCTTCAAAGCAAAAGTGAAGCCAAAGAGGCCATGGCCACAAAAAGAAGGTTTACATTAAGGTTAATAGGAATGTCTGCCATTGTAATCTAAACTAAAACAGAAGGCAGTCAGTTTGGCTCGTACTCTTCCCCTACTCCTCTGCCCCGCCTATTTGAAACACAAAAGGCCCACTTTTTTGGCTTTAATTTTCCTTCCAGGTTACGCCATCCATTATTGTCCTGTTTCTAAATTCCCTAGGAGCGTGATTCTTTCAGATTTGTCACTTCTCCATTTTCAAATTCATGTTGTTAAAGACTAAAGTTTCATTTGTTATTAATCGTTTACTTTCTTTTTTATTAACTTTTAGATATTTTGTATTTTAAATTTATTTAGAATTTGTTAGTACATAAATAAGGGACAATCAGGAGGTTTGCATATATTAAACGTCGTCGCACTGTGGTATGTATACAACAGTACCAACTGCAGTGAGATCAGGGCTTGGATACAGGATGATAAGGGCCAATCTTCTATCACCATTAGCTGATACCTGTACTTATCGGAGCTCCCTGGCAATCTGGCGCTCTCACCCACGGCTCTTCAATATTTCTTGTGTCTGAGGCACCTTTTCCCAGCGACCCTCACCCACCATCATATATTTTTAAACCATTATAAGATTTAATTATTTCTTTTTGTTTTCTTTTATTTTTAATATTTATTTATTGCTATTTACAACTGTACATTATAATACATTTAGTAAATCTGATCTAAGTTAAATTGGAGTTTTACAGGCGTGTAGAGAAACTACCCATTGGTAGCACTCTAATGACATTTTACATTAGCTGGTCTCGTGGCCATTTTCTTTTCAAGCGCCTCGGAGGATTGTCAGGAATGGAAGAGGATGCAAGATTAGAAACTAGTGGTTTTGAGTGGTTAGATAGTTTATAATGGAAGGAGTGATATCTGGTTCGGGCTAGATCGGTTACATAAACATTAAAGTCTTTATGTATGATTTTATTTGTGACAAAGTAAGGAGCATTGAGGATTTTACGAAGGATTTTGGATTGTAAGGATTGAATACGAGAGGAATTCGAAGGTTTAGTGGAGCCCCAAAGCTCAACTCCATATGTCCAGATTGGCCTTATTACAGTCATGTAGATCAGTCTTTTGTAATGTGTTGGAACTTTAGAGAGTTTGTCCAGTAAGTGCTGTAATAGTCGAAAACGACGTGCAGTTTCCTGTCTTTTCAGTCTTCTATAAGGATTCCAGGTTAATCGCTTGTCCAAATGTAGTCCAAAGTAGCGGATCTGTTCGACAGGGGTAAGAGTAAAATTATTAAACTGTAGGGCAGTCAATAGGTTTACGACGAAGGGTAAAGGTGATTTGATGGGATTTGTTGGAATTTATCTTAATCCTCCAATTACGACACCAATATTTCTTTTTTAAAAACAATATAATTAAGTCTGTATATTCATATAAATATTTTATTTTTCTTAAACTCATTTATATCTATAATGCCTCATTTTTCAGGCCCTCCGGTTTTTTTTTTGAAACCCGGACCAGGGAACATTTTGCTCTGGGAAAGAGATTAGATTTTTACTCCTCAGCCCAACACATGTATAATATTCATCCATATCAAAATCTTTAGCTAGGCTTATTTCGAATTTCGAAACTGCTTAGCTCGCGCGTTCTATCGAAAAACTTAAAAATTAGAATTTACAAAACTATTATACTTCCCACTGTTCTTTATGGATGTAAGACGTGGCCTCTTACACTGAGGGATGAACAGCGTCTTAGTGTTTTCGAAAATAAAGTATTGCGAAAAATATTCGGACCGAAAAAGGATGAATTAATAGGAAAATTTAGAAGATTACACAACGCTGAATTAAGGGACCTACACCTGGTAAATATAATTCAAGTTATAGCATTGCGGCGAATAAGGTTGTAGGGCTTAGTAACGAGCTGATCCCTAAAATGTTAATAAATACTGAGCAAACGGGTAAACGTCTGAGGGGTAGACCAAAACGTAGATGGGAGGACTGTGTTAAAACTGGTTTAGTGGAATTAGGTTTGGACGGGTATCACTGGAAAGGTGTATACAGAGAGCGTTTGGTGGTATCGGCATCGAACTTTCGGGTTCGTTAAGCCTTCATTATGATTATTATCAAATTCCTTGTCTTTTGGAACCTCAGTTGTCAAAATCCATCGCTCTGAGAATCGGAAAACCCGGATTGCTTTTTCCCTAACACAATTCCCTATGATCACAGCCATTTTGATTAACCTTTTATAACCTCTTCTACCATGGAAGTTTGAGTCTGCTAGTATATACTTTAATACGTATTTAAAATAATGTGTTCCTGAGGATAGTTAAAAAGTTAAACATTTTATTCATAACACAAAATCAATGAAATAATTTTGCCTGTAAAATTAATTTATTAATTTTTTTTCAGTCCTTGTGGCAATTTGCATTTTGAAGAATGTTATCGGTGTAAGAAGTTACTTTAATTTAGGTTTTTTTTTGTAGGAAAAGAATTAAAAAAAAAAAAAAAGAAATTGAAACAAACACAATAATAAGAAATAAATCTTTTCAGCTACAAACCATGAAGGGTCAGGAGTGAAGTACTTTGTAAGCAAGTATTACTAGAACAACGGTTGTGTAAGGTTGTGATCTGATCCGAATCATGCTCGATCTCCAAATTTTTACCTAAAACACTCGATGACACTGGATGGACCCCGGAGAGCTTCCGGACCCACCGGACTGACAGTGAAACATAAAATAATTACTTCTCATAGCCGGATTTCAGTCCAGGGCTTTGGAGTTAGTAGCATAGTTCCTTACCGCTGAGCTATCTGCGCCACACAATATCATTTTATTTAAAAATGTGGTGGACTTTATTCAACGCTTTTTTCCCAAAAACAGTATCTTTCATTGTGAATGTGCGTCATTTGTTAGCTGAACCCTCAGAACTGCAATCATTTTGTAAACGGTTGTTGACACCAAACTATTAATATTTAAAAACGAAGGTTGCGCTGTCCGTAACTGGCATACTTACCCTACGTCCAATTAAAAAATATATATATTTTAATGTATTTATTGCTATTTACAACTGTAATTACATAATTACATATTACATACAACTGTAAATAATAAAATTACATAAAATTTACATAAAATTACATAAAATTTACATACTGTAATTACATTACATAATTCACAGTGAATTCGATGTAAAATTAAAATGGAGTGATATAAGCATGTAGAGAAACTACCCATTGGTAGCACTCTAATCATATTTCTACCCTAGAAGGTATCGTGGCCAACTTCTTTTCAGGCGCCTTAGAGGACTGTCAGGAATAGAAGAAGAAGGTTAGAAACTTAGTGGTTAGGGAGTTTATAATGGAAGGATTGATATCTAGTTCGGTTACATATATGGAACATTAAGGTCTTTTTGGATGTCTTTATTTGTGACAAAGTAAGGAGCCTTGAGGATCTTTTGAGGGATTGGATTCAGGAGGAATTCGAAGGTTTAGTGGAGCCCCAAAGCACAACTCTGTAAGTCCCAGATAGGCCTTATTATTGTCATGTAGATCAGTCTTTTGTAATGTGTTGGAAGTTTAGACCGTTTGTCTAGTAAATGTTGTATTAGTCGAAATCGACGTGCAATTCCTGTCTTTTCAGTCTGGTGTGAGGATTCCAGGTTAAAAAAAAAAAATCAAAACTTTTTTTCAACTTGTGCCACTATCACAACAAATCAATAATCTTAATTTGTTTAATTAAAAGACCTGTTCTTTTTTTTATATATATATTTACCTGTAGAGAAAAAAAAATGTTTTCTTTATATCTTATTATAGCATGTAATTATATGTAATTAATATATGTCCGATTACGGATTGATACGTATGCTGTGTGATATTGCAACCTGATGTATTTAAGCAGCATAGATAAATAAAGTATTTTTCTCTTTTATTATATATCTTTTAGAATTTAGAATTTCCAAAAGGACGAAAAACGTATAACAAAAATAAAATATTTTGGTTTCCAAATTAGTACGTTTAAAATGTATTGCTTTCATTTATGGAAATAAATACAGAAAACAATTGATAAATAAAATTATGTTATACTTATTTAATATGTTAAAATCTTCTGCATAATAATAATAAATTTCAACTTCTAAGTTTATTGTCTTTGGGCAATTATAAAGTTTAAAAGCAATAATCTGTTTCCATGGCGAAGAATGACGTCAATTCATTTCACAATGACGTCACAGTCCTACGTTCTACTGTCAGGCCCAAATTAAAATATTCAATAAATAATCTGATTGAACCTCTACGGTAATAATTTTAATCCAGTGTTTTATTTGTTTAATAATTAATTTTGTTGATCTGTTTTTACAAGTAAAAAAAATAAATAAAATTAACTTTAACATTATTCAATCAATCTAAACCCAACTTGGCAGTGATTTAGTACTGTATAAACTGAACCTAAGGGAATAAACCGGATATAATTAAACAAATTATACATAGAAATAAATAAAATAATATATATAGATATACAACAAAATGTTGGAAAAGTTTTCCTTTATTTGAAACTAATATTTTGCCCATATAAAAGCATTGAATCTTATTTTTGTTAATGTGGGTTAAAATGCAGAGGAATTATGAACGATTGTATAATCAATAGTCACCGGAATAAAAAAAAAAATATCTCCAAATGAATCTAGTTGAAAACTTCCTAATTTTTATCTGGATTTTCTCTAAAGGAAGTCTGGTGAGTCAATTCATAAAAAAAATTTTGAGGTTAATAACTTCCAGTTGAATGAAATTTATATTAAATTATCATAATATGGTACAACGTTTCGGGACCACTGTCTCTTATTCATGTACTTTAAACCTACAACAATAATAAACCATCATAACAACAATCTTCATCCTTATTTATTTTAATTCATACAATTATATTCACCTCATAATCATGTCTCACTTTATACTGTTCTCTCTTTTCTACTATAACTTATTTGTGCATCTTCACTTCTCCTTAGCATCGCCATTACTCTATATTTCCTTACTACCTCTTTGGACCTTATCTCATGTCCAGTGTGATGTTTGGTTACCTCCCTGTTTTTTTAAAAGTCCTGCTTTGTATTTAACATTAACTTAGTGATTTTTTTTTCTTAAACCCGTTCATTTCTTCTGTTTTTTATGTTTATATTTTGAGTCTATTTATAATGTCGGCGTAATGTGTATTTAAGTGTTTAGTGTCAGTTTTGTAGTTTACTGTGTT
>NW_027112800.1:41060-41418 GCF_000696795.3 Halyomorpha halys
TTTAGACTTCGAGTACTTACGGGAATCGGAGAAATGCAATCGAAGCAAATCGTTAAAATAAATATTGAAGACAAGAGAGACACAACTTGTCCCTTCATCCTGTGTGGCCGAAAACAAAAAAGCCGTGAGGCCTACGAACTAAACGAGTAGGATTATATCAAGTCATCTCTGTACACACTGTATCCGCTCATCCAGGAAATGGTTAAGTATTCTTCCGGGTCTATTTATATTTTATTACTACTCAGACCTATATTTTGGGTTTTTGACAAAGTAAGGAGCCTTGAGGATCTTTTGAGGGATTGGATTCAGGAGGAATTCGAAGGTTTAGTGGAGCCCCAAAGCACAACTCTGTAAGTCC
>NW_027112800.1:41468-43229 GCF_000696795.3 Halyomorpha halys
TTAACAAAAGAATAAAAAAGGAAAAATTGGTGATCCTAGGGAGTAGTGGCATGCGCAAACCCCAGCGCTCTACCCCACTGCTCCCGCACCCCGAATGCCAGAGATGGCAAGGGAGGGGGATAGAAAAAATAAAAAAAATAAATAAAAATAAAAAAAAATAAAACTTTGAAGTAAATCAAAACCTAGCCTACTCATCTCTCTTTTCTCAGTACACCGGTGTTCCTCAAGGTACTGTCTTAGGTCCCATTCTCTATATGGTTTATACAACTGATATCCTAACCCACCCTAACACAGTTTTAACAACACGCTGATGACACATGTGTACTGTCTGTAAACAACGACCGAACTAATGCATCACAAACACTACAGGAACACATAACATCCATTGAAGACTGGTGTCAAAACTGGAGAATCAAAATAAATCCTAACATATCTAGATCTCCTTCACTCTCCGTCATACACCTCTACCTTCTTGTCCAACAGTATCCTTTTTAAATACTCCACTAACACCTATTGAACAGATTCGCTACTTAGGACTCCATCTTGATAAGAGACTTAATTGGAATCCACACACAAGACTGAAACGACAAGAAACTGCTCGTAGATTTCGATTGCTACAACACCCACTTGACAAATGCTCTAAGCTTCTCAGTCTGTATGTAGTACAATTATTATATACTATGATAATCAGACCAATTGGACCTACGGAATTGAGCTCTGGGGCTCTACCAAACCATCAAATTCCTCCCGCATCCAATCCTTACAATCCAAAATCCTACGTAAAATCCTTAATGCTCCCTATTACGTCACGAATAAACTCATCCACAAAAACATTTTTTACCCTCTCATAACGTTTCCTCTTAAAAACACTTAGTCATTCTTTTAACGTCTTTTTTAATTCGGAGTTTGGCCGTTATCGGCGCAGAATACCACTTGGCGATTGGATTTCAAGCCAACAGGTTCGTTTTATTCCTTTTTTGCCCTTTTTTATTTTACCACCCCTTCTTTTCTCAATTTTCCTTACCCACATTATTAGTTATGTTCACCATATATTATTATTGTTGTTTTCAAACAAATTTGTTTTTCTTCTATTCATTTCTTTTGTTAAATTTTACTTATATTTTGTATCTTTATCAATTATTATGGTCACATATGTTTTCTTTCTCTCAATTTTCTTTTTCTTTCCATATTTCAATCTTTAAATTATTAATAAGTAATATATTCATACTTCTTTGCATTATATAACTTCATTTTTATTTTATTTCCTTAATTATGTTATTTTACCTACTTATTCAATTAACTATGTATACATTTTATTTTCCACTTCTCTCATCACTTCATTTTATTAATTCCATTCGGTAAAATAATTTACTTTATGTCATTTTCAGGTATATTCTGTTTATATTTTATTTTCTATACTCATTGGTTATTATCTTGTTCTGTTCTTAGCCCTGATGAAGGCTAGAAACTCTAGCCGAGACGTTGGCACAATTAAATAAGTTACATCAACTTATTTGAGTTACATTTTGACCGAACCCCAACCATCTTCTCCTCATACAAGTCATCCACGGTCAACTATCTCTCATAATTATGCATCCACAAAGACCTTAACATCCCTTTCGTAGCAGATTTCGCCCGAAATAGATATGCGCCTTTTCATTCAGATCTCCTTACCCATCCTAACCCATTAGTTTTCAATCTCTCATCCTTTACCATCCCTGATAATTCTCCTGAGGCGTCTGAAAAGAAGATGGCCAGGGT
>NW_027112800.1:44254-52345 GCF_000696795.3 Halyomorpha halys
GAGTCGGGCAATCTTGAGTCTCTCCTTGGCGTGATGAGAGAAAGTGAGATGACGGTCTAGTGTCACGCCACGGTAGAGGATGGAGTTGGAGATGTTCCGGCCCTGTTGGTCAACTACAAATCTCTGGGGCAGGCTACTCTTTTTACCTTCCTGAAAGGACATAACTATTGCGTCTGTCTTAGCCGGATTCACCCTTATGCCATCTTTCTTCAGGGCGTCCACTATGGTGGCAGAAGATTCCTGGGCAAGGGCGAGCCCGTTTAGGACTGGCGCTGGGGGCGCCGAAAAGACCCTTTTGAAGATCCTTATTTATAGGCCTAGTGCATGTGGCTGTGACCAAGAAGTGGTCTCCTCTTATCTGCTAGAAGTAGTTCGTGCGCTATTGTGGCATCATTTATTTATTATTTTATCGATATAAGTAATATATACAACAATTGATATGTAAAAAAAATATATATATATTTTTATAAAGGAAAGTAATGTATAAATTTGAGAGCTTCGGTAAGTCTCGAGGTGCTGCGCTCTAGTGGATTGGAGCTGAATTCCTGGCTTCTCTCGCTACAAAGGTAACTTCGTTCTACCGAGTGCTATTCCTGTAGATACGAAAGAGGTATGTAGGCCCGGTCCTACCAGAGGATTACAGGTAGAGGAAGGAGGAGATGACCAACAGGGAACTAATGTGAAATAAGATTTTTCATCATATCAAAAGATGAGTTGGAAGAATATACTGAAGGTCGTATTTATTGTCCCATGGAGGTACTCGTTGAGCACTATTGGTGAGGTATTAGTATATTGCAGTATATTGTTTTTGGTAAACTTTATTTATTAAATAAAAATATTTACAAACATGGTAATTACATCTTAATATATAACATTACACAAGTATTTATATTTTACTGAATAAATTAACATAATAAATGGCTAGAGAAAAGATAGGCAGTGCTCTACGGTGGGACGAACTGAAGCTCTTCGTCTTGGCGGATAGCGATACCGGCGTTCGTACTGGCGATCTCTGATAGATAACAACCCCACAAGGAGCCAAAAAATGGGGAATTTCATGGAGAAGTGACGAATCTAGAATTACGTTCCCATGGAACTTGGAGGAAAGAATGTATTGTAGAGGGTCAGCTGGCAGGGAAAGTGAAGCAAAAAAAGGAAGGTCTTATGTGCATTCCAGGAGCGTGGCAGAGTACGGGAAGAGTGCGTATACGTATATAGTGCATTTGCTTCTGAACTCCTCTATGAAGAAAACTGAAAATATAGATATAAATTTGCATTATACAAAATACTAATACATTGGATTGGATTTCACATCCAGGAAAAATATATTATTCTAACTTTTCCTGTTGGAAAAAAGTATAATTCTTTGAAAGAAATTTATTTAACCTTTGACCTAACTTGATTGATTTAATGAAAATTAAAAAAAACAAAAAAAAAACACAGCTTTATTATTAATATTATTGTTATTATCTATATTAACTGTACCATTTACTAATGTCTTCTTATATTTCTGTTGTTATAATTAAGGATGTAGTTGAAATGACAAGATATAATTCATAATCATCCATTGAGATATTGCTTCAAAGTTTTCACGACTTCAGATTTAATGAGATTATCTAATACCACATAAACCTTGAAAATGATTGTCACTTCTATCCACAACGAAGATAAAACAGGTTTTACATCAATAAACTCCGTAGTTTACATAACAAATCAGGGATTTCCCAAGCAAGTTGTTCCTCTTTATTACCTGAAACTTTTTTTGTTTTTTCATTAAAATTAATAAGGAATCGAAATGAACTGTTCATATCATATTTCTATAATGTAAAATCTTTGATAAATTAAAAACAGAACCAGCCATTCTTATTTTTAAAACAATTCTCAAACCACTGATGATGTTTGGCTGTGAAGTCTGGGGTAAGCGACACCCTTTACGAGAAGGAAAAAATTACAATCTTTTAAAAATAAAGTCGTAAGAATTGCAGCGGATCCTCCTTGGTTTGTAAGCAATAGACGCATTGGGAATTACAAATGCAGACAATAGGAGATTACATAAAAAAAGAGGGGAAGTGACCTACAACTTGGGAAACCCGAAGACGGAAGCCCAGGCTGCAGCAGGACGTCCTGTTATAAATTATATATTTATCAGCTCTGTTATTGTCACTCATTCGCACGGACTAGTGGATGCGCTCCACTGGTGGTGATGAACTATCTTCCGGTCTCCTGAGTTCAGTACACAGCGCACTTACTCATAACAGAACAGTACACGATTCACAAACATTGACACTAAGGCCAAACACAGTACACGCCCCAGGATCGACGTTCCTGGGAAGACTCAATGTTGGAGTATAGCCAGCAATCTGTTGTCCCTGGGCAAAGGGCCTCCATCACTGGGCCAACAACCCTTATGGAGTATAAACGATTCAAAGGAACTTACGCAGCTTCGGATTTAGACAGTCTAACGGTAACGGACAAGGAGCTACGATTTGCCACTTGGAATATAACATCGCTCACAGGAAAGGAAAAGGAGCTAGTGAAAGAAATTAAAACGTACTAAGTTGACATAATAGAACTATGTGAAGTGAGGAAAAGAGGAAGTGGACATCAAACATTCCTGTTGGGTATAATATAGTGTACTCAGGTGTCGGTGTGAGAGATAGACCAAAGGAAAGAGTAGGGTTTGTGATGGGGGACGAAATAGACAGGGTGTTTCAGGGTTAAGTAGCCAAACTGAAAATATGAACAAAGGACCTCAAACCAAGAAAAAAATTTTCTCTGAAGGTATGTCCGCAAACGTTTTGTTTAAAACTTATTTATTTGTTCCAATTCTAGACCACATCCACCTATTTCCCTGACCCTTGGAAAATGTCTATAATAAAAATGTTTCTCAAACCCTCCAAGCCACTTGGATATCCATCTTCCTACCGTCCGATTTCACTCCTGCCCATTATGGGCAAAATCCTAGAAAAACTCTTATTAAAACGCCTCTATCCAATCCTTGACTCATCATGTTATTCCTGACCGCCAGTTTGGATTTAGAACATCTCATTCTACCATACAACAGAGTTATTGAGTGGTTGATGTCATATCTTCCACATTGGAACGCGGTATGTACTGCACGGGAGTCTTCCTCGATGTTGAACAAGCTTTTGATTGAGTCTGGCATCCAGGCCTGCTCTATAAACTTCTTCAATTCCTACCCCCTACATATTTCTTTATAATCTGCTCCTACTTCACTGATAGAACCTTTAAAGTAAATCATAACCTACCCTACTCATCTCTCTTTCCTCAGTCCGCCGGTGTTCCTCACGGTAGTATCTTAGGTCCCATTCTTGATACGGTGTATACAGCTGACATCCCAACCCACCCTAACACAGTCCTAACAACATACGCTGATGACACATGTATACTGTTTGTAAACAATGACCCAACTAATGCATCACAAACACTACAGACACATCATCAAATGAAGAATGGTGTCACAACTGGAGAATCAAAATAAATCCTGACAAATCCCATCAGATCATCTTTACTCTCCGTCGTAAACTTCTACTCTCCTGTCCTATAGTATCCTTTCTAAATACTCCACTTCTTTCTAGGACTCCATCTTAACAAGAGACTTACTTGGAATCCACACACAAGACTGAATCGACAAGAAACAGCTCGTAGATTTGATTGCTACAACACCTACTTGACAAACGCTCTAAACTTCCCATTCGCTACAAAAAATTAGTATACACTACGATAATCAGACCAATTTGGACATATGGAATTGAGCTCTGGGGCTCCACCAAACCATCAAATTCTTCCCGCATCCAATCCTTACAATCCAAAATCCTATGTAAAATTCTCGACTACGTTACAAATAAACTCATTCACAAAGACCTTAACATCCCATTCGTTGCAGAATTGGGCCAAAACAGATATGCGTCTTTTCATTCCAAAATCCTTAACCATTCTAACCCATTAATTCTTATTCTTTCATCCTTAACAATCCCTGATAATCCTCCGAGGCGTCTGAAAAGAAGATGGCCACGGGACCTTCTAATTTAAATTAATGTTTGAAGTACCACCGATGGGTGGTTCCTTCCCAAGATTTTCAAGTGTATATGAAACATACAACATATTTACTTATTGTATTATTTTGTACAGTTGTAAATTACATTAAATAAATAAATAAAAAAAAAGTATTTTATTTTAAATGTAAACATTAAAATTCATATTAAATGTTGTTCACAGTTAAGGTATGTCCAAAAATGCTTTGTTTAGGAGAAGGGGCAACAACTGAGACGGGACTTACAACTGAGAAGGGACCCGTGGCTTCAATTAGATGGATGTCCTGCACATTAAGGAAGAGGTTCACGACAATGGCTAAATGTTAATTATCCCATTCAATGGATTGGCTGTGCAGGTCCAGTGGCTTGCCCTGCACGCTCTCCAGACCTTATCACTGGATTTTTTGGGGGGGAGGGGTGTCATTAAACAAAAAGTCTATGCAAGGTCGGTCAATGATCTTAATTCATTACGAAGAAAGATAATTGAATTTTGTGAAACAATAACACATATCCAGTGTCTTCTGCCACTGCTGCTGTTGAAGAAAGATGCCGAGCTTGTCTTAATGCTCAAGGAAATCACTGACCAACATTTAATATGAATTTAATGTTTACGTTTAATTAATAAAGTAATTGGAACAAATAAATAAGTTTTATTTATTTAATAAATCCTAAATAATTCATAAAAATGAAAATCTTTAGGTATGAACATCTAACAAAGTGTTTGCGGACATACCTTCAAAGGAAAGTTTTTTCTTCTTTTGATGTTCTTAATTCTTATTTTTAGTTTGGCTACTTAACCCTGAAACACCTGTATAAGAGGGTAGAATCCTGGCAAACAATTTCAAGGATCATTGCCATAGATATTAGAGTTGTCAATCGGTAAACTATAGAACAAAACTATAGAAAGAATACTAGTAAGTTCTGGCATATTACGAAAGCCTTGAAGAGTAAGAGGTCAAAACCCTTCAGGAACGTTAAAGACATGAATGGGAAGTAGTGACCGAAAAAAATAAAGTGCTGGAGGTCTGGAGGCAGTTCTTTTAGAGAAAATTTAGGATGGAAGAACGTCTTCACCATAAGTACAGAGACTGCAGGAGAAGTAGAGTTGATACATATCCTGAAGATATGGACAGTGCGATCGGGAAAGACGAAGTGGAATTGGGAGTCAACAAAATTCAGCCAGGAAAAGCTCCAGGACCATATGGCATAGCCCTGGAATTTATAAAATATGGCAGCAATGAAATGATTAATTTTCCTTCAAATGCTGTTCCAAAAGATTTGGGACCTTAAGTTGCTGTCACGAGAATGGGAAAACAACATCATAATCCCAATCACAAGAAAGGTAATCAAAGTGAATATGCCTATCCTCAGTAGTGTAAAAAAGATACCCTAGGATATTAGAGCAGTGACTGTGGGGTATTGTGGAACAAGATATTGAAGAAGAGCAAGCGGCTTTCAGACATGGAAGACAGACCCAGGAGCACATTTTTTCCTTAAGAATGATAGTAGAGAAAGTGAGTCTATTTGGCATTCTTGGATCTGAGGGCGGCTTTTGACTCAGTCCAGAGGCAGGAGATATGGGACACACTAATAACAGAAGAGTGCCAGCAAATTTGGTGAGTGCAATCAAATCAGTGTATCAAGACCCAAAGGGCATTGTAAGACTTAATGGTCAGATATCGCAGCATTTTCATTTTTATAAGGGAGTAAAGCAGGGAGAGAGTCTAAGCCCACTATTTGTCCTCCTTATGGAAGGTGAGTAATAGGAGATGTCCAAGAGCACCAGTAGGTTTTTGGAATGTAACTCCAGTGCTGGCTCAAGCCGATGATATCTGACTCTGAAGAGGCTCTTCAGACATCCTTAGAAAATAAGAGGTTTGCAAATAAAGCATGTAGGTAGCATAACGTCAGCAGAAATGACATTCCTCCAAACAATAGTTGGTAAGACTAGGAGAGACTGCTTCAGAACTGAAAGAATTCGGGAGGATCTGGGTGTGAAATCAGTACACGACACCATGCAGGATCGGTGACTAAAATCTAAAATCAGTCTGTATCATGGACGATACCAGAAAAGCCAGGTGGTATTTGGAAGCTAGGCCGGAAGGAAGACTGTCTCGTGGTAGACCCAGGTACATGTTCTCTGATTACATTGGAAAATTAGGGGCAGCAAGAGGATGCACCATCCTGGAGATGAGAACTACCCAGGGACAAGGACCGGTGGGCTAGATGGACTGAGATTGCAACTCCACACTTTACAGGAGTTAGAGAAAGATGTTATTGTCACTCTAAAATTTTATTTTATTTTAATTTTTTCTCTCTTCATCTTTTTTCTTAAATTAACTTTCTTTTTTTTCCCCCATTAGAAGTCTTTTTATTTTTATTTTTCCAATTATTTATTTTGTTAAATCCATGAATGTCATTATTTTTGTTATTAACTTTACTTTTATCTTTTATTGAGAATTATGATTTTAATCTATTAATTTTTTTATTTATAACATTGTATATAGTTAGGGATGTCTTTTGTATAACACTATACTTATACACTATACCCTCATAATCAATTGTTAAAAAAAACAAAAATGTACCTCTTACATTAACCACATAAGGCCCACCAGGGGCCTATTTCATAATGAAAGCTAATAGCATTAGTCAATAAATACAAGTACACAAACTATAACGTACAAGCACTAATATATTTTGTTTCATGATAGGGACGACTATCAGTGATATTACATCATTTCAAAAGTAAAAATTTATCTGGCAGAATTGTTTAAGTCAGTGAAATTGTACCAAATACAAGCTACAAGATTAATAGTATTAGTTTGTACTTTATTATGAAACAGGGTCCAGGCCGATCTGATATTAAATTAAAATAATAATCTATTTCTTTTATTAATTTCTTAATCCTCTATGTTACTCAATAGAATAAGATTCCTTTAAAAATCAATACCACAAATACTATATTCAGTGCATACCCGCTTCAGGATATTATCAAGGACCAACAAAAATAAAAAGAACCGATTTAATCATATTTAATTGTTTTTTAAATTATACCTAAATAGAACCAAATTTTGAGAATAGCCAATTTCCTCGCTCCTCCACTTTACTTTAAATCTCTTTTTTGTTTATTTGCTAGGCCAGAGGTTAATATCCTGATTTCTTCATTAATCTCTCGACCTTTTTTTTTTACCCTTAATTTACCAAACATTCTGTCAAACGCTTACCTTATTTTCTTCTCTTAGTTCCTACTATAGAGGTATTCATGGCCTTTAGTTTAACATGTTAAGGTGTGTTAAATGGAGAAAACTTTCTTTCTTTTAGCATGTTAAATCTACCTTGGATTGTCTCTGACCATGTTTAGTTAATACTGTTTAGTACTGTCCTAGTTTCACCAGCACAATTGTTCTGGGTTCTGCCACTTTAAAAGTTTTTACACTCATTCAAATTTATTTATCGACATTATTCAAAATTTATTTTTTGAAGTATATCAATTTATTTACTAATGTATTCTTTAATTGTTATACTCTTTAAATAACATTTTTTACATGTTCAAAAGGTTTTTTTTTTTTTTTTTTTTTTAAATAGCAAAAATATTTTGTTCACATAGTTTTAGGTTATTTCACATTGTCTAAATGTTTTATAGAAAATGTAGTGATATTCAATAACTTTCTAGGGTCCTCGTCCATTAATTCAACAAATAAACCCGCAAAAAATTTATTTATCAGTTGATCGCATACATAGATTAAGTGGCATGAGAGTGATGACATATCATGGTTAAAAAACAGATATTTAAATTTTATTTGACTAAATATTTCATTTCATATATCATATAAAGCTTATTTAAAAAATTGTGGTTTTCATGGGGAGCCCCCACAGTCAAAATGAAAAAAGTGCAGAGTTTATAGGTAGAAGAATTTGAATTTGATAAGAATGAAATGATTAACCATAGGTAGGCTAAAAACCATAAAAGTTTTTAAATATTTCATTTATACACGAATGTGTTAACACAGTATTATTTATAATAAAATAAATTGTA
>NW_027112800.1:52670-52973 GCF_000696795.3 Halyomorpha halys
GTACTGAAGAGAATATCGCCGCTGTAAACGAAAGTGTGGAAGAAGATCCAAATTTATCGATTCGTCGTCGGTCGCAGGAATTGGGTCTCTGTCCGTCCACTACGTGGAAAATTTCGCGCAAAGATCTCGGCCTACACCCGTATAAGATCCAGCTGGTGCAGGAATTGAAGCCACGAGACCATTATATGCGTCGTTCTTTCGCCGATTGGGCCCTAGAGCAGTTGGCAACTGACCCATTGTTTTATCGCAAAATTGTGTTCAGCGATGAGGCGCATTTTTGGCTTAACGGGTTTGTTAATAAGC
>NW_027112800.1:56349-58737 GCF_000696795.3 Halyomorpha halys
AAAAGTGTTTCACTGTTCCCATTTGACAAATAAATTAAGTCACCAATTTTATCAGACTTTTGGACAACTCCTTTGTTGAGGAGCAATTTAACAATATTCTGGTGATTGTTGTCTCATGCAGCTTGCAGGGAACTTGACAAATTAGATTCAACAACCAATTAACTATAGCTTTGTTTCCTCTCCTAACCTCCTCCTTGATTATAAAAGATAAATCCAACATTCTCAGGACTTCTGGTAAAATTATCAATCCTCAAGATCTTCCATTCACGATGGAATCAATGATAAGGCGCATCTTTTCTGATGGCATCACGAAATTTTTCCACGTCTCTTTCTACAATATAGGGTCTTTTTCAGTTTCCAAGAAGCTGATTACTGTGTGTTGTATTGTTTGTGAAAAGTGAATGGAGAACTTGTAAAAATGTGTATTTATTATATGTAAGAAGATGGTCAGGGTTGCGGTTAAAAGAGAAACAAAAATAGTTGTTAACTATTTTTGTTTCTCTTTTGATTGCAACCCTGACCATCTTCTTATATATCAATTTTTACGGTCAACTATATATACATATATGTGTATTTATTAGTTTCAATATTTGCCGAAAAGCTGCTAGATTCACTTTTCCAGAACTTGAAGATTTTCTTCTATAGCAATTCTGAATTTATTGCCAAGAAGTTGTAAAATGTTTGATTTGAACTTAGATAGGTATGGATAGATATCTCCCTCTGACGTCTTGATGAACAGCTCTTCTTGTGCCTAAGCCATAAAAATTAATGGTTAGTTACATATATGATTGGCAGTAAGACTAAGATTATGATATTATTTGTAGATTTAGAATTAATGTGGTTCTATTAATAAAATCAAGAGAACCTTATTTGATTTTTTGACTGAGACTTAAACATGATTTTTTTAAATTTTAATTATAAAAACATAATATTCCTGAATCTCTAATTGATCGATATCTATTTAAGAGTAAACTGAAAGCTTTTATTTAAGAAAAAAAAAGGAATTTATGTTGAAAAATGATAGCTATGTACGTTGCATATGATGTAATCTTAGTAATCCAAACTAATTGCTGTAGGGGAGTATTTGAATTACGGAAAGTATTGAAGTAGATACTTAGAAATTATTAAAAAATACTAAAATATTTAAAAATGTTTAAACACCCAGAAAGTTTTAAAAACTGGTGTAAAACAAATCAAAAATATAAATGTACATAACTATTTTAATTTATTTATTCCAACAAAATATATATAATGAACACTTTATTAGGAATTAGATTACCTAATATTGAAACTAAGAATTTGGGTTTTCATGATTACATTAACTTTCGTACAGATCGGAAAGTTAAAAATGTCCTTTACATATGTACTTCCATTTAAAAACAGATATGTTATTGTCTGATGAGTTTTCTCATAAAAAGTAAATTTTTTTTACTCCAGTTACGATTACTGGAGTGTTAAGATTACCGAGATTACACTGTAAAATACTCAGTCTGAGTAACAATCTAGACTTCAGGCTTGTTCTAAAACATTAACATGTGAGGGGATAAAAAATAAAAAATACAAAAGCTATTTGCTCACTCGCTTATTTTTAATTTATTTTCATTTTAAAACTCTAGCTGAAACGTTGGCACAATTAAATAGGTTACACGAACTTATTTGTGTTTCGTTTTGACCGCACCCCCAACCATCTTCTCCTCGTACGTCATCCACGGTCAACTATCTCTCATAATTATTTTCATTTTAGTAATATATTCATGTAATTCATTTTAGTAACTCCAGGAAGCGACCATCCTTTATCACATTTGAAATATGTGCTTAAAACGAGAAGAGAAAACTTAAGATAGTTAAATCGAGCAATATTTAAAAATTGTATACCTAAGTATATATAAAAAGCATATATTTGAGTATACTTACATTGTGATATTAGCTGATTTATTATTATTTTTTAATTTTATTATTTAATATTTTTAAATGTAACTTTAACTGCTCATCCCCACTCCTGCCAATACAAACGGTTCACTCTGGCTCTGACTTTTGTATAACAGGTACATTTTCTGTCTTGTTTATTTTCTTCCGTTATTTTTTATTTTATTCTTATCCTCCTTTTTCCTTCTTTTGTTTGTTGTACTTTCTTTTAAGTTTCTTCTTTTTATCTGTTATTATTTCTGTTTTCATTTATTGTCTATAACCTTTGATTATTCTTATTTAATTGTTATGTTTCATTGTATACCTTTTAATTTTTTATTTACTTTTCTACTTATGTTTATCATTTAAGTTTTTATATCTTTTTTAACCCTGACAAAGCCCTACGACGTGGGGTGAAACATTGGTTCAATATAAATAATTTTTTAAATACTTGAGTTTTTATTTCACCGCACCCAGTCCATT
>NW_027112801.1:0-710 GCF_000696795.3 Halyomorpha halys
TCTGATATGGCTGTCTCATCTTCAGAATTTTCGCGGGACGTATTCCTTTCTAGTTCCATATTATTCTCCATTTTGAATACAAATAAAATTAAATTTTTCTCAACCTTAAAATTATTACATATCTGGCCGTTTTTCGCACCTGGCTGCTACCAAATCGTCGTGATATTGCTCCTCCCATACTTGTTACATTCAACTTAGACCAATCCAGTGGTTCTTGTCTTACATATAATCTACAGCCTCCTGTTAATGATGTCCTCAAGTTCCTCCATACCTCTAACTCTTTCCTATCGCCTTCCTCCTCCTGTGTACTTTAAAATTTCTCCCGAACACATAGGGCATAAAGTGGTCAACAGCCCATACTATTCCCAAGAACTCTCGTTCAAGCGCACTGTATCTGTTCTCCGTCTCTGTCAGGCGCCTACTGGCGTACGCCACTAGGCGATCTCTCCCTCCACCTCAGAGTCAACACCACTCCCAGCACGTAATGGCCCCTCTCAAATGTAAATAACGTCTTATGTTGATCCTTAGGGTGCATTTTTACTTGATGATATCCGGCCTTCAAGTCCAATTCGCTGAGTACTGTCATGCCGCTCAGCCTGTCCAAAATGTCTTCAAATCTTTTTTTTTTTTAATTATTTATTTATTGTAATTTACAACTGTACAAAATAATACAATAAGTAAATATGTAGTATGTTTCATATACACTTGAA
>NW_027112801.1:760-1381 GCF_000696795.3 Halyomorpha halys
CTTATTATTATCACCCTGAATGGTCCCTCGTATCGCTGTATGTCCTTACACTTCAAGTGAGGGAACAGGATCTATTTTAACCGGTAATTGAGGTGGGTTGTTTACTTGCATAGTAGGATGAGAAAGAGCTGGATGTTGATGTTCCTGGGGTAATTTAACCTTTAAAGGTAGATGATGGGAAGGAACAAGCGAAGGAGGAGTTTGAGAATGAGAGGTCTGGGAATAGGTATGGGAGGCCTGAGGCGTCTGATTTCGAGGTTGCTGGTTTCTTGTGAGTACAGAATATGGTTGCGGTCTTCTGTATTCCTGATGATGATGATCTGAGACGGTTGAGACTGAAGGTTGTTGCTGGTTATTTTGAGATGCATTTTTCTGCAATTCAGGAAAACTGGCTAAATTCCCAACTTCAAGAGGTACTTGTGTGCGATTCTTATCATCTAGAATTTTTAATGCTCTATTGTGGGTCCGTTGCTTGTATAAGTTTTTATATACCTCGCACCCTCTGTAGTTCGCCGGATGGTTTTTCGTGCACAGTGCACATATGGCAGGTTCCTCTCGTGATTTCAGACAGGTGTTTGATGGATGAAGGCCGGCACATTTAACGCACCTGGATTGGTGATG
>NW_027112801.1:5896-9481 GCF_000696795.3 Halyomorpha halys
CAGTTGGAGAAAATTAAATTAGTTCAGTTTATATAATAAAAAAAAAAAAAAAAAAAAAAAATTATAATGTCTATAGATTCGAACTCGGAACGGAGAGAGAAGCTGGGTTGAGAGCCTCGTGCGCCGCCAACTGAGCCAAGCAAGATCAGATAAGCGATGTAGCTACGGTATGATAGCCAGTGGCCAACGGCCAGTAGCAAGCAGGTCAGAGACTGCCTGCCACGTCAATCAATTCTCTATTGTACGAGCACTAGTTCTTGGTTATTAATAGTTTATTTGATCACTCACTACACTATTACGTTGTAATTGTTTAACTCGGTATAAAGTGATTGTTTACAGGTTTTCACAGCAATACATACGCTAATACCACAGTAGTCAAGGAATAAACGGACAGAGATAACTAGCTAGAACCTCAGTAGCAGCCATGACACTTGATACTCCTTCAAATCTGAGGATCGGATTTTTTTTTGTCTATTGTATTCTCATTCAGCTTCCTATAGCCTATCACCACTCTGTACTTTTCGGTAGTTTCACCTGCCGTGATTTTATTTTTTTTTTTTATATTGATATATTGATTTTCTTATTATTTTTTTTATTGATGTACTCTCGATAATTATTGTCTGGTGTTTTAAGCTTTTGAGCTCTTCCCGGATCTGATGACGTAGCGCCTGCAGGAATCTCCTCTCTTTCACATAAGTGACCTTGTCTTATAATAGATATCATGAATTATCCTCTCTGCCGTCCCTTGCTTGCCTCCTTCTTTAAAAAAGATATCTTCGTATTCCCTCCTAAGGGTTCGTCTCCAGTCTTCGGGTTGATTTATTGCTCCGACCTGAGCGCCCGCGTTTTTCCACAGAAAATTACATTTGTAGATTTTTCCTTCCAACTTAACCTTCCATTTTCCACTACTATTCCTAACCCAAACTCCAACCTTCCCTAGTAGATCACAACCCACAATTACTTTGTGTTCCCTATGCATACTTCCTACCATATGTACCTGCAAGTTTTCCCTATTAAATCCCTGCGGTGTCAACCCTATCTCCACTCCCCCCTCTACTTCACAAGGACCACCCAGGGTGATTAATTTACATTAGAATTTCTGAATCTAGTGTGTCCTCTCTCCATCACAAAGCTTTTGCAATGTTTCACGTCATATTATGGTGTTGGAATTGCCTGTGTTCACCAAATACCTCACTCTTGCTATCTCCATTATAGGCAGGCCACAATTCTTTTCTCTTACATTACAATTCAGCAGTGTACGGTCGCTTCTCCGCTGACAACACCTTCAGATGTCTCGTGTCTTCCTCTCTCCAGTCTCTCGCCTTCATTCCTCTCCGTTCACTCGTTTCCTTCCTCTTTTTTCCACCTTGTCCTCTTGAGTACGACGGTTCCATGGCTCCTCGACTTCTTCTTCGGTCTCTGATGGATTCATCTGAAGGTCTACTCAACCTACAGTGGCTTCTCCGTATCCGTTGGGCGTTGATCTCCATTGGTTCGTCCCGGCCCACATCTCTTTCTCGTTACATAAAAGGGCACTGTTTGGCTATGTGCTCCTATCTTTGCATTCGAAGCACCTCTTGCGCAGGCAATGCTCCACTAAATGCCAAATGTTTCCACAACCATGACAGTTGCGGTACTCCTGCCGACTATTATTCCTGCGTTTAGCTAGGCTCCTTCTATTTTCTTGGTTGCTTTCTTCCTCTTCTTTCCTCCTCCAAGGGTTTGGCATGTTTCTGGGCCGATGGTATTCTATCCGGGTCCACCCTGGCTCTTCTACTTCCATTCGGGCCTCCACCTCTCTAGCGCTTGTTTCTATGAGATCTTGAGCAATCTCCACAACTCTCTCGGAAATCCTTTCTTCTTCCCAAGTCTCCTTTGCCAATTATACCTTTAGTATCATGGATAAGAATTGCATCCGACCATGTACCTAGATTGTTTCCATCACCGCGCTGAGTTTGTCTTGAATCCTGTTAAAGCGTGCCAGGAGTTCCGAAAAATATTGCCCACTACTAGACTGTTGGTTTTTTCATCTCCCTGTTCATCATAAATATGCCGTCCTCTGGGGCCCACCGTCCTCCTCCGAACGCCTTCATTAACCTATAATACTTCTCCAAGGGGTCTCTTTGTCCGCCTGAATCTGATTGAGGATGCTTCTCTTCACTCTGCACACAACCGCTGCTTTTAATGCCTCCGGATCTTCATTATCGAGTAGGTTCTTGATTGATTTTCAATACGTCTTATCAGTTAGTCATAAAAGGGGTTATGAAGTGGCCAAGTTTCCTGTTTCCCCGGTGAACCGTTCGAGATCAGAACTGGCTTTCAAGTCTTGGGCGGTTGCAGTGCTTACTTTGATCCACTCAAGTGTTGTGGCGTGTGCTTCTGCAAGAGATACTGGTAGTGTAGGAAACTCTGGGGGTGGAGGATTCTCCCTCTGTGGGAGGTGCGTTTTGATTCAAAACTTCCAAGTTAAAAACCGCTTGTCTAACGATTCCGTTGCCATTAGCAATAAAAAATGAGAGAGAGAAAAAAAATGGAGATGATAAACCAAAACAACAGCAAAATTCTTCTTAAAGGAAAAAAATATCCGATATCTAAAGTCCCCGTGTTTCGGTACCACTTAAGTATCGGTGAAAGCAAAATGTTAAATAAAAGAAGGAAGAAGACGGAATAAGATGTAACACGTGTGAACTGCTGTAACATACTATCTTTATTGGGTTCGGTACATCTCTTTATATACATGCGATCAGCTGATCTCCTCAGTCAGCTGACATCGAAGTAACAGCTGACTGAGGCTGTAACTCCCCCCACCAGTTTACGAACAATCCTCGTAAACTTCAACTATACAATAAATTAATATAAAATACAACAAAAATAACTATTTATAATAAAGTATATACAATAAAGAAAGCAAAAGATAGACACTCCTCATAATCGCTAATTACAAACTAAAAGTAAAGCAAAATAAAAATAAAATCATGGATTTATACAATTAAAATAAAACGTAATTTATTCAGTACATCACCATAATCAAAGATAAATTGAAAAAAAATTAATTACCACTTAAGAAAAGATAACACACCAGACACGTTGAGATGAGGACACTCCGGATTACTCTTGCGCAGGTGTTTCGGTAGGTGGGACTTTAAGTTGTTCAATATGGTTCAATATTCTTTTTTGGTTCTCTAATACTCACAATAGTTACAACATTATGTCCTCTTATTATTATCACCCTGAATGGTCCCTCGTATTGCTGTATCTCCTTACACATGTTTGATCCTAACTTTCTATATACACTTATCCCGATTTTTATCATTCCCTTCCTATCTGTGAGGTTTAAATTCTCCCGAGCTACTCTCCTGTTCTTTTTCCCTCTCTAATTTCCCCCGGACTTTTTCCATAGCTTTTTCCTAGTGACATGATTGTTGCTTATCTCATCACCGTCCGTAACCGTGCTCTAGTAGTCTCGCCGGATTCCACAAAGCCCGAAAAGGATCTCAAACGGCGAAAACCCCGTAACGGTGTGGACCGAATGATTGTATGGCGCAATTACCTTTGGCATTGCCACGTCCGGTTCCAGCCCTTGGT
>NW_027112801.1:11880-14414 GCF_000696795.3 Halyomorpha halys
AAGAGTGTAGAACGAAAAAAGAACAGGTGTGATTATTGTGAACTTGTTGTGCATACTTTTGTACTACAATAAAAAATCTTTGTTTTTGGTTCATTGCGTTTTTTCCTCTTGGCACGGGCATTACGCAACAAAATTATATATTATTATTACATAAATCTATACAAAGAAAATACAATGAGAAAGATACTCATTAAATACAACAAAAGAAAGTAAGAATATATACATTTAAACCTCAGAAAAGCAAAACTAAAAAAACAAACATCACTGTAAGTAAAAAAAAGAAAACTAAACAACACACATTCCCAATTTTAATATGGCCCGTCAAAACGCAAATCGAAGTTTTGTCTTGCCACCCTTTTTTGCTTCTCCCTCTCTATCCTGTCCTTAACTTTAGCTTAAACTCTCCGTCGTGCCTTACTGTTAACTGCAAGAGTGTTCTCTCCTGTCACAGTATACCGATAGTCCCTGGGTCGTCCACGTAATCTAAAAACAACCCCGAACGGAGCAAACCCTGTGACAGAGTGCATCGAGTATGCTATGATCACCTTTTCCATCGCTTCGTCCAGTTCGAGTCCCTTCTCCATCTGTTACAGTCGTAGTTGGTCACTAAGGGTGCTATGGTGGCGTTCTATCCAGCCTATACCTTTTGGGTGACCTGGAGTATTAAAGTGCCACGTTACCTCCAAGACTTTTATTTCTGCTCTAATTCCAGCATTGTCGTACTCTCGTCCGTTGTCAGATGAGATTCTCGCTGGAACCACGTTGGCAGGGCCTTCAATATTGCTTTCGCCGATTTTTCTGTCCTTGAGTACGCCATTGCTAATTTACTGAAGACATCTTCTACCATGATCCACTTGTACCAAGTTTACGAGCCCACCTGATTACTAAGTGACGCTTCTGTAGTGGGCTTTTCTTCCTGTATCGACTGCGGTGGATGCCGGTCATATTTGGTGCTAAGGCATACTTCACAATCTCCTATATTTTTAATTATAATATATTTAATTCACTGAATGGTTACCAAGTTTCACTTATAGACTCAAATTGATCGTATTACCTTATGAGGGAAAGAATAAATAAGCAGTAAATAACTGTTAACTAAACGAAACTTGTAGTAGGAAAAAATCTGGTAAGATTGACACACATGGAATACAGCAAATTAAAACAGTAAAGGAAGGTTATCCAACATGGAGGTGTAGTCACAGTTGTATGGAAGTTGCTGAGGTTGCTCCAACATTACCATCTCTATGATCTCCGGAGACATTTCTTTCCGGTAACCAAATAAATTAATTATATAACAATGGTTTAATAATGTTTGCCATAAACATATCAGACCTCAGAAGATGAAATATAATATTATCAAAATAAAAATTATATAAATTAAAATATAAAATTAAAAATTGAAAAATCAGAATTTATTCAAGAAATAAAGAAAGAAATAGAAAAATGAATAAGAAGGGTTTCGGAAGAAGAGATATGGAGAATGGGAAACAAAAAAAATTTTGAAACGAAAGAAAAAACTTCCATGTTCCATGTTTCTATCTATCTGGTCTCCAGAAAAAAAAAATGGAAGTAATAATAATCGAATCCTTTTGTTACCAAGTAGAAAGAAAACATAAATTACTATAAATTAATCCAATTAATCCATAAAACAAATAATCCTAATTTTCGATTGTTTTAAATAAAGTAAGGTTAAGTTGTTACTATTATTACTAGTGGTTATCAAGTATGTTACACGCCATCCAAAATAGACTTTGATGGTCTTTCCTGACCTTTGGAACAATGGATTTACTAAGGGAGCAGAAGGAGACACTGACAAACGCTCCCAATGGCGAGTTGGAGGCACTTTACCTAACAAATGATATCTTGCTGTGACAGGAGTCTTCTCTTACCTGAAATGTGTTAAATTTATTTTCTCTTTATTTTTTTTCCATGGTAGTTATAATTCATTTATATTCCAAAAAATAGAGAATTTTCAAATATTCCAGAATCGTTGTAAGTAGACCCGATCTCGAACCTCGGTGCGGGATTATTATAATAACATAAGGAAAGAAAGACTAGGAGAGGAATAGGGAGACCCTTAGCTATTTCCCTTTCTTATGAGCTACTTTATTAGTAATTTAGAGTAATTTATTTAAATATATTTTTTTTCAATTTCATGAGACAGGTAATTATTTATTAAATAAATCAAAAATTGTATTCTTGTATAGTCTCAACACTTTTTATTTCATCAAGAGTCCAATTTTTCGGCCATTTCGGCCATCCTCAAGGACAATCTTCAATACAAATTCTCACCTCACATAAAAATTTTGTTTTTCTTTTATTATTTATTTAATGTAATTTACAACTGTACAAAATAATACAATAAGTAAATATGTTGTATGTTTCATATACACTTGAAAATCTTGGGAAGGAACCACCCATTGGTGGTACTTCAAACATTAATTTAAATTAAAAGGTCGAGTCATCGAGTGGTTGATGTCATATCTTCCACATTGGAGCGCGGTATGTACTGCACGGGAGTCTTCCTCGATGTT
>NW_027112801.1:15424-17546 GCF_000696795.3 Halyomorpha halys
AAAAAAAAAAAAATTAAAAGGTCCCGTGGCCATCTTCTTTTCAGACGCCTCGGAGGATTATCAGGGATTGTTAAGGATGAAAGATTAAGAATTAATGGTTTAGGATGGTTAAGGAGTTTGGAATGAAAAGACGCATATCTGACATCAAAATTTAAAATTATTCTGCCCAGGTCATTAATTATAAGTTAAAACCCTATGAAAAAGTCAATTATTAAAGATTCATATTTATTATTAATAAGCTTACCTAAGCTTATGTTTAGTTACCTTTTTTTAAAAATTCATAAATATTTCAAATTTCTAATTTTCAGATTATCCACAATATCACTACCATATAAATGTTTATAGTTACCAGAGAATCCCCATAGTTGTAAAGATTCTAGAATTTTATTTCTCCAGCATAAATCAAATGCGCTCTCTTGATCTAAAAAAAATGAGAAAACCTGCTGGTTTCTATCAAAAGAAGTTTTCAAAAAAGAATTAAATTTGAAGAGGAGGTGCATGGTATACTTTTATTTTCAAAATCCGCATTGGTCCCTATCTAATAGATTTTGAGTATCCAGTTATTACGATTAACAATTTTTTCAGTCAGTTTGCAGAGAATCGAGGTGAGTGAGATGGGTTTATAACTCTGAATTAGTTTAGGATCTTTGTTGGATTTAAGTATAATGATTAATGTTGCTGAGGACCAACTTTTTGGGAAATCACTGGCAATCCACATGTTGTTAAGAAGCTTTAGTAGAAGGTCAATAGCAATAGTAGGTAAGTGTTTAATAAACTTTATGTGATTCTGACTTGGGCCTGAGGATTTGGAACGGGGTGTTCTTATGCTTTATTGGAGTTCCTCCATTATGAAAGATAAATTGTATGGCTCGATGTCGTGATTAGGGTTAACACTGGACGCGGAGGTGATTCGACGGGTTTTTTTGAAATATTTGACAGGTAAGTCCCAAAGGCATTCGCTATTTCCTTGGGTTCAGTGATTGTTTTCTGTTTGTAAATTATTTATCGCGAAATTTTGTTAATTGGCCTACCTTTGATTGCCGCAATTTTATCCCAAACTATTTTGGTCGAAACAGCAACTGATAAGGAAGGAAGAAATTGGGCCCAAGATCTCTTTTTTGCTCGATTAATTACCCATCGCACTTCGGCTCTAGCTTTATGATAATCAATATGATTGCTTATTGAAGGCCGCGATTTTAAACGTTTTAAAGCTTTATGCCTCTTCGTCAAGGCTACGCGACACTCAGGTGACCACCAGGGAACCTTCCTTATGTTTTTGATTGGTTTGGTTTTTGGAACTAATTGGCTAGCAATTTCAATGATTAGCGATGTATATGTTTCTGCAACGTTCAATGCAGGTTTGTGTGTATTTGTCCCAGTCGGCTTTAACAATCCTCCATTTGCTGGTAAAATGTGGGAGAATAGATCAATTGGTAGAGATATTAAAAACGGCAAATAATCACTACTGGCAAGATCGCAGTGAAAGTAAGACTGAGGGATGATGTGAAAAGCGCAGGATACTAAACAGAGATCAATGGAAGTCCAAGTTTTGTGTGCTCGGCTGTAGAAAGATGGCTCACAAGGGCTGCACAGTATGAGAGAAAATTCATCTATAATATTCTCTAAGATTTTTCCCCTTGCGTCCGTTCGATGGTTGATACCCCACGTTGGGCTATGGGGGTTCATGTCCCCGATTAGAAGAAAAGGAGGTGGAAGTTCAAGCAGTAGGTCTCTGATATTGTTGTATGTAATTCTGTCTGAGGGGTGTAAGTAAATAGAGCAGATGGTAAATTGAACCGGGGTATGCAGAACAGCAGGAACTGCCTCTAACTGAGAATTTAACTTAATGTCAGTATAACTGATATTTTTTTTAAAGGCAAGAGACACCCCTCCACTAGCCTGAGTAGTACGGTAACAAGTTTTATTGATACAGTTGTAGGAAGATTTTAGAATGGTCTGATTGCTCTTTAAGATTCTTCTTGAAGTGATAATACAGAGGAATCGTAATTAGAGATCAACAGCTGTAAATCATTGTAATGGCGAAACACACCATCACAGTTCCAATTTAAAATTAACATATGTTTTAATTATAATAAAGTATATACAATAAAGAAAGCAAAAG
>NW_027112801.1:17781-20969 GCF_000696795.3 Halyomorpha halys
GCCTCGTGGCCTTATATTGTAAACTCTTTTCAGAGTTCTACTACTGGGTAGTTTCTCTACATCCTGTATCATATCATTATGTCATTATGATCAAATTTACTTGTATTTTTTTTTATACAGTTGTAAATATCAATAAATAAAAAAATGTGATTTTGTAAGCCTTTTATAATTTTGGTAAATCTGCTTTTTAAACTCTTGGTCGGAAGGGCATTGTATAAATCGGAAAACATGCTAATAATTGACTCAAGATCATTTTTTATTTCTAGAGCAGCTAAAACTGGGTTATATATATTATTATTTTATTTTTATACCAGATCGGCCTGGTGGGCCTTACATGGTTGATATAACTTATTACATATATTTTTTTAACAGATTATTATGACGGGGTCTAGTCATACAAATGCCACCCCTAACTTTATACAATGTTCTTATTGAAAGAAAAAAAAATAATAATAAAATAAATAGATAAGATTAATGCTTCTTAATAAAAGATGAAAGTAAAATTAATAACAAAAAATAATGATATCGGTACATTTAAATAAAACAAACAATTGTATTCTAATAGTAAAAATAAACAAGTTAATTTGAAAAAGGGAAGAGAGAAAAATAAAAAAATAATAATAATGAATAAATAAAATGAATAATAATAATATGTAAATAGAGGTAGTGTGACTATGAATTGATTTTATATTTATGAAAAATTTATAAAAGAATGTCCTGCAGCAGTCTGGGCTTCAGTCTTCGGGTTGAGGTTGGGTTACTCAGGTTGTAAGTCACTGCTCCTTTAACTATCGGCAACTGGGAGTGGAACTTCATAAACCGTTTTTTGATATAATCCTCTATTGACTCCACTTGTAATCCGCGATGCAATTGGCTATTTCTTATGAACCAAGGAGCATTAACTGCGATTCATAGGACTTTATTTTGAATAGATTATAATTTTTCCTTTTCGTGAAGGATGCTACTCCCCAGACTTCACACCCGTACATCAGCTGTGGCCTGAGGATTGTTTTAAATATAAGAACAATTGTTTCTGGTTTTAGTTAGGAATTTCTGTTTATGATAGGATATAGCATTGCTAACCTTGCATAAGTTTCAGTTAGTTTGATGTTGATATGGTGATTCCAGGTAAGGCGGCGATCTAGGTGAATTCCCAGGTATAAAAACTGTGTCTTTTGTTATTATGACAGTTTCTAATAAGGAATGTAGCTCAACGTACGAAAGAGGATAGTTCTTGTCCGAAAAATCCACAAGATTTTTCAGTGGTAGCAGTGTTTCTGCCATAGATTTTTTCTCTGAGTCGGTCTGTACGTTTGAGGTTAAATTATTAGAAATGGGTGCTGTATTTTGTACGTCCTCATTTATCTGTAATTTAAGTCAGTATTACGGGATCCCAAGTCAATGGTTTCTATTAAATTTACATGATTTGGCGAATTTGTTGATTGTCAGTGACTGATAATGTTTCATTAAGTGTCGGAAATTCGACTGATCCTGGCGGGCTGGCAGGCTTGTTATAAAACGAAGAGTAGGACAGTAGGAAGAGAAATGCCCCTCATTTTGCATCTATAGCAGGCACCGGTGTATTAAAAAAAAATACGAAAGTATTAAAAAAAAATACGAAAGTATTAAAAAAAAAATACGAAAAGTCCCCCCATTGGTTTTAACTACAGAACTAAAGATTCTGGGAGAGACTCGCTGCTTTCAGGAGTAATATAAACTTCCAGCTGAGAATATGGGAATAAATAGATTTTTGGACACCAACGGACAGGAACTGATCTGGCGACACAGAGATAACCATTGCTTGTTTCAATGCATCTTCTATTGCGTTGTGGGGCATACTGGGTTCGACATTGAAATAATTACTCGTTTTGCGGGGTTGACCAGTCTACGGATGGGTAGTGTTGTCCCCGAGCTTTAGGGAAGCATTGGAATTTATGATTTTGTCAACCTCATCTTTAGAGGTTAGGTGTATATAAATGCGGTTATTTGAAATTATTTAGGCAAATCGTATGTTTCTGGGAGCAGTAATTTCTGTTAATTTCTCATGATAATCAATCAATTTAAATCCTTCGACACTAGTAAAAACGATGATTTGTTCTCATTTCGGGAATTTTTCTATATTCTGAAAGGTTATCTCAACAAAACTCTAACCTTCTGTTACTGGATTCTTTGCTTCCTTGCCGGAACTAGCACTGGTGGTTGCCCTGGTACTCAGATTCTTGGAATCCATCTTTGTACAGAAAAACAAGTACTAAATTCTGGAGTAAATACTTATTAAAAATAGAATTTGGAGCTATATGTTATTGGAGTAAATACGTAAGAAGGCTTAGCTGTTGATGACAGTCCTTCCAAGCCGAAATGTGGTAAACAATAGAAAAAGTAATTTAAATGAATAAATGAAATCAATTTTAACTGAAAAAAAAACCGTGCTAGCAACAGAATTTCTAGTGGCTTAAGCCACATAACTGATTAATGTACCAAGTTTTATACAGGTTCATTTTTGTTAGGCGGGAATTGGTCAATCTAGAGAGTGCTTGTATGCCAATACCTAGATAGAGCAGATTGTATTATTGGTATTTCTATTGATATTTCGGAAGAGAGAGACGGATAGAAAACCTTACTCCATCCATACAAAAGCTGTTTCCTCCCAGTTTGTTAATGCAATTTTTTATATATATCTTTATCAGTGATTTCTAAATCCTGAAACACCATGGCATCATATTTACTACGGATGTATACATCTTTAGTGAACTTATATTCTTCGTATCTTATATTTTCAATTCAATAAGAAAGATGTGATGTAATTGGATTTTAGATAACATTACTCATATACATATCGTATATAGATGTAATGTTTAATACAAATTAAACATTACATCTATATACGATCATATATACTAAAGCGCTGTCTCCGATTTGCCCATTTACACACACTACGTTCCATTGTGGGTTTCATAAGACAAAGCATTGGCCCATTGAACTATCAATTCATGCATTTATCAGAAATAAAGTAGACTTCAAAATTATTTGTTTTATATTATTTTTTGGGGGATTTCTCTTCTTAAGCTAAAGCATTAAACAAATTTACGAAAAAAGAAGCACCGTTTGATAGAAATTTTTTCGTAGGGGGCCCATGCTTAAGTAAAATTGTTTTCAGTTTTCTCTCTCCTACCATCTCTGTGCTCTCT
>NW_027112801.1:21119-22718 GCF_000696795.3 Halyomorpha halys
GCTGCACCGGAGGTGGGTTACCTGCTGCTAAAGTTTGGTTGACTGCAGCTTGAGGTTGGTTATTTTGGTTCATATTCTCCAGGTTTAGAACTGCTCTTCTCACTATTCCGTTACTGGTCATAAGTCAAAGAGAAGAATGAAAGAAAAAAAAATTCTTTTAGACTGAAAATTACTCCGGTATCTAAAGTTCCCGGGTTTCGGCACCAGTTATCTTTTACTGAAGTAAGAATCTAAGTATGAAACTAAAATAATAAGAGAGAGAGGAGTGCAAAATGAAACGCTTGAAGTGCTCTCAAAGACTGATCTATTTGCGGAGCCTGTCCGTCTATATATTTTTCAATTTTTCGAGTTCCCTGACAGAATACCGTCGGACGGCGGTAGAGAGTTGGATAAAGCGCATATCAGAGAGGAAACTAAGGCATTAGAAGTGGTATGGCATCTCAACACTCTGGGCATCCTAAGGGCAGGAGAGGGATCGAAAGGCTTCATAGCACGCTTAGTGACCATCTGCGTGTGTATCAATTGGAAAAGGGATTGGAACCAGATGAAGCCGTGGAACGAGGGATTGTACAATCACTCCGTACAAACGGTACAACGGTTCACGGGTTTTTCGCCCTTCGAAATTCTTTTTACCCTGGATGGACGTCGGAGAGATTATAAAGGCACAATGACTGGAGAAGGGGAAGTTAGCAACAACAGTTTAGCCCTGTGGAAATTGTGGAATAGGGTAAAAGCTCGTATCGAGAGTGAGACGAGTAAACGGGTAGAGAAACAAAATTTCAGCGTGCGTGACCTAATGGGTTACATCAAAATTGGGACTAAAGTCTACAGGAGATTGTATAGCAGTTGGGGAAAGGAACTGCAGCGATACGAGGGCCCCTTCAGAATGATAGTGAGTAGGGAACCCAAAATTGTCACAATTGAGAGCTTACGCAGACCTAAAAAGAGGAGGACAGTGCATATAGAGCAGCTAAAGATTGCTACGAAGACTTCATAGAAGCTGGAGTGCCCTCTTATCACTACTGAAGGATACTTGTAAAGAAGTAATCTCTTTTTGTATTGTTTTGTTGTTGTTGTTGTTTTTTTTTACTATATTGTTGTATTGATTCATAGAAATGTATTATAAGCGCTCATTGCGGGCAAGAGCAATTTTGTATTTTTCTCTTTTTTGTTAATAGGCATAAATTTATTTTTATTTTTACTCTTGTATTCATTGTGTATAGTTTGTTTATTATGTTTTGTCTTGTCATTCTTCTGTAGAAGATAATGTTAAGAGGACTGTTCATCTATTATTTATTGTTCATAGGTTATTATTGTAAATAGTTTTCATAATTTTTTTTTTTATATATGTTATTTTATTGTTGTATATAAGTAAGTTTACGAGGACTGTTCGTAAACTGGTGGGGTGGAGTTACGGCCTCAGTGAGATGTCAGCTTACAAAGGCCGTAAGGTGATCGATTAGATCAGCTGATCAAGATGTATATATATATGTATATATATAAGTTATGATAGGATAAGGCACTGTGTCCGCCTTAATATTCCCTACCATTGTAAATAAACATCTAAAATGATTTTAAGGAGCAATAACTTCAGAAATA
>NW_027112801.1:22768-24682 GCF_000696795.3 Halyomorpha halys
AGAAAGAGGAGTGCGAAATGAAACCCTTGAAGTGCTCTCAAAGACTGATCTATTTGCGGAGCCTGTCCGTCTATATATATACAATCGGTCAGCTGTTCTCGATCAGCTGATATGGACCTGTCAGCTGACAGTCCGTAACTTATATATATATTTTCCTTTACGAAAATTAATAAAAGAAAACAAAAGATACATAATAAAAAAAAAGTTTCTATAATAAACATTTTTATAACAAAAGTAAATTAAAGACGTCCCTTATCTTTAGTTGGGTGTACAATGTTTAATCCCTCGGAGCTCCTATCAACAGATGTTCACTCCACGCAGTATAAACACAAACTGTATTCTCTATTGTTTTAATATCGATAAGAAATATAAGCAACAATATTCTGATATTACATTATCGATAAATCGATATTTTGTTGAAAACAACTAAAATATCAAATAGAGATTATAATATAGGAATATCGATATTTTATGTTGATAATTACATATTTAATCCGATATTTTCTACTGTTTTAATATCGATATGAAAGTATTTGCAATAATATTCCGATATTTTGTTTAAAAATACAATGTTGTAGTATACATTGTATAGAATAATTAAAAATGGAATATCGATATTTTATTTTGATGTTTTGTATTATTGTAATATCGATATGGTATATAAGAACAATATTCCGACAATATTTTATTGGAATATCGATATATTGTTTAAAATGACTAAAATATTATATTGTGATTTTAAAATAGGAATATCGATATTTTATTTTGATAATTAAATTTTTTTTCTCGATATTTTACATTGTTGTAATATCGATATGGAATATTAGCAACAATATTCCGATATTACTTTCCTTGTTGTTGTGTTGTTCCTTACTTTACTTTCTTGTTTTAAAATCTCAATACAATTCACGTACAGAGATTTTAAAACAAGAATATCGATATTTTATTTTGAATTTTTGTATTATTGTAATATCGATATGGTATATAAGAACATTATTCCAATAATAGTTTATCGAAATATCGATATTTTCTTGAAAATGACTAAAATATCATATAGAGATTTTAAAACAGGAATATCGATATTTTATTTTGATAAATACGTATTTATTTCGATGTTTTATATTATTTAATATCGATATAGAATTTAAGCAACGATATTCCGATGTTATTTTATCGAAATATTGATATTTTTTTTTAAAAGACTAGAAAATTTTATAGAATAATTAAAAAGGGAATATCGATATTTTATGTTGATAATTACATATTTATTTCGAGATTTTCTATTGTTGTGATATCGATATGAAAGTATTTGGAACAATATTCCGATATTATTTTATCAAAATATCGATATTTTGTTAAAAATTTCTAAAATATCACATAGTGATTTTTTTTTAAATTATTTATTTATTGTAATTTACAACTGTACAAAATAATACAATAGGTAAATATGTAGTATGTTTCATATACACTTGAAAATCTTGGGAAGGAACCACCCATTGGTGGTACTTCAAACATTAATTTAAACTAGAAGGTCCCGTGGCCATCTTCTTTTCAGACGCCTCGGAGGATTATCAGGGATTGTTAAGGATTAAAGATTAAGAATTAATGTGTTAGGATGGTTAAGGAGTTTGGAATAAAAAGACGCATATCTGTTTTAGGTCAAATCGAATGGGATGTTAAGGTCTTACCCGCTTGAGAATAGGTCATTCCCAGGCTCTCCTCACGCACTCTCACCTGATCAGAAAACTGCCACGTCCAACGTGCAAATATTGTCAGTCCAATCTTACCATTAGACATATTTTTGAAAAGTGTACTCACTATTTGCCAACAATAAATAGAACAGGACTGACCCCAAATTTATCCGAAGCTCTCGCATATGAGGAAGCTAAAATAACACGAGTGTTTGAATTTTTA
>NW_027112801.1:25302-27882 GCF_000696795.3 Halyomorpha halys
GAAATATCGTTTCTAATATTTTATACCGATATTAATAACAATGTAAAGGAAATATCGAAAGGAACATGAATTTATCAATTTAAAATATGGAAAAACTATTTTTATGCTTTTTATAATATTTTCTTAATCTTTTTAAGCCAAATATCGATATTTCGAGTGGGAAAATATCGAAATATCGTTTCTAATCTTTGATATCGAATTTAATAACAATGTAAAACATCAATATTTCAATAAAAATAAATATCGTTGCCAATCATCGATATCAATATTAATAAAAATGCCATATATTGAATAGAACATGAATTTATCAATTTAAAATATAGAAAAACTATTTTTATGCTTTTTCACATTTTCGATATCGATATTAATAACAATGTAAAACAAATATCGATATTTCGATGGAAAGATATTGAAATATTATCAACAATGTTAAATACCGAAATGAATATGAAATTATCAAAATAAAATATCGAAATTCTTTATTTTAGATTTTTATAAAATGTCAAAGTTTTCTTTCAAAAAATATGGGTATTTCTATAAAATAACATATCGAAATATCGTTTCTAATCTTCGATATAGATATTAAAGACAATGTAAAATATCGAAAGGAACATAAATTTATCAATTTAAAATGTTGAAAAACTATTTTTATGCTTTTTATAAAATTTCCTTAATTTTAAATCCAAATATCGATATTTTTATTTAAGAAATATTGATATCGATATTTTCAACAATGTTAAATATCGAAATGAATATGAAATCATAAAAATAAAATATCGAAATACCTTATTTTAGTTGTTCATGAAATGATTGTTTTCTTTCATAAAATATGGGTATTTCTATAAAATAACATATCGAAATATCGTTTTTAATCTTCGATATCGATATTAAAGACAATGTAAAATATCGATTCATACTGCAACATCCAGACATCAACCACTCAATGACTCTGTTGTATGGTAGAATGAGATTGGTTCTAAATCCAAACTGGTGGTCACGAATAACATGATATGAGTCAAGGATTGGCTAGTGGCGGAACTAATATTTGAATTTAAAAATTATTTTGTAAATATATGTAAAATGAAAATTCTTCAAATCCTGTTTTTGTAAGAAAAATTATGTAAAACTATATTTGATAAAAAAAATTAATATTTAAGAGAGTGTGTTAAGGTGATATGTAAAAATTCATTTTTTATTGTATACACGTTGCTCTGTGGCAAACTGAATATATCGATTGCACCGGCTTGCAACGGTTTTGTAACAGCAAATGGAATGTTGCTAAGCGTGTAGTGAGCACCAACAACACACAAACACATGTCGTTGGTTCTCACTACAGTAAGAACCTTTTATATTATTTAACCGTAACTAATAAAACTGTAATAACAGTGAAAACAATTTATTTGTGTCCACCAACCTTGCGACCAGACCTACAATCAGAAGAATCAAATTCGAAAAAAATAAATTTTTAACGTACCAATTCAACACTGTCCCAATCACCCGTTAAAACAATGGGCAAGTGTTTTGAATTGAGTAGGTAAAAATCAAATCACAGAGTAGAACCTTTAGAAAGGTTTTTATTCACTTAAATGTAGACTTAAACATTTGAACACAAATGAAACATTAACAATAGACAGACAAAGCAGGGAGGTTACAGTGTAGCTTTACAGTGTTACCATAACATTTTCAACCTCTTTAATTAATAAATAACATAGTCTTTTAAGTAGGTAGGAACTCTTATGGTCCTCTGAGTCCTTTGCTTGTGTTGAGGCAAGGGTTCATCAAGTGAAGGTATTCCAGTACTGTGAGACCTCTGACTGTCCTGAATCAAGGGCCCATCCAGAGTTTCCACACTATGCAGAGTAGTCTGTCTTTCTTCAGATACAGCACCAGAACTTTCATCGCTATGCACCTGATTACAGTTCTCATTGCCATCAGACAGCTGCACAAGTTGGGGTCGCTCATCAATAGAAGATAAATTGGTAGTAGAGTGCTGGATTAGATGAATATCACCTCGTGGTGCCGCAATGAAACAGTTGACTTAAAGCCATCCTTCCGTCTAATGAAAGCATATTGGGGGTTTACTTCCAAGAGTCCCGCCTCTTCAACCATATCCTCATATTTGTTGGGAAAACAAACGGGAAACGGGAATATTCATCCACAACTGTCAACATATAGTGATTCCTAGTTTAAAGGGTAGGGGACCCTTAAAGCCAACACTCAAACGTTCAAATGGTGCTGTTGCTTTAATAAGGTTTCCTTGATTTTTCAGGAACTTTGGCTTGACTCCTTTAAAAGCTAGGGTGGGCGGTTCATTTAACATGTTATCAGAAATTGATCTTTCCTCAGATAAGCGTATTAAACCAACACCAGCAATAATAACACTACTAACCCGAATGCTGAAAGCCCAATTTCAGACTACAGAACTATGACGAAGTATAATGATGAAGAAAAAATTGAGTACCATACATTTTCAATGGATAAGAATAAATGAAAGGAATATGGTCCGGGTGCGGTCAAGAAAAACTCAAATAGTAGAAATATACTAATTTAATGAGCCAACGTTTCGCCCCACGTTGCAGG
>NW_027112801.1:27967-31509 GCF_000696795.3 Halyomorpha halys
GCCCTGCAACGTGGGGCGAAACGTTGGCTCATTAAATTAGTATATTTCTACTATTTGAGTTTTTCTTGACCGCACCCGGACCATATTCCTTTCATCTTTACACACGGTCAATCAATAATCTTCCGATAAGAATAAATATTTGAATGTAGTGATTAGGAAATTTAATGTAAGAAAATCCCTCATTAATGGAGTGATCGACTGGAAAACCTACAAAATTCTTGTTGATGAAAAATTACAACTGAAAAACATTTTCCTACCGCTCATGAAATAGATAATTGTATAACGACGTTAAATGAGTCGGTATCAAACAGTTAACATGAGGCAACTGTACGACCTTTCCATTCAAAGGGGAAAAACATTTTCTGGCAGCTGCCCAAAATCAATAGTGCTAAAAACTAAAGAAAAAATCACGCAAGGAGACAGTTCGCCCTAGAAACCCTGTTCACAAAAAGAAATAGAACCACCACAAAAATGAAACTAAAAAGGATCTGGCTGAAGGGTGTATTCCAAATATCAGGGATATGTGTAAGTTTTAGACCCAAAGGACCATTCATTATGGAAGGCTTCGCGGCGTCTATTGGATAAACGTGAGAAAATTCCAAGTCTTGTAGACAATCTCGAATTCATCACCTGCGACGCTGAAAAAGCTGACGTGTTCGCTAATTTCTTTGTGAAAACATTTTCCAATCCAGAAATAAGTCCGAATTCAGTCAATGATGAAATTGACGAGTATCAAAATCTCCCTCTCGCAACAGTTCAGCTCCCATCTAAATTCACGATACCAAAAGAAATCCAGGACCTGATTAAAAAGCTCAAGATAAAGAAAAGTCCTGGCCATGATTTGAGCCCAGTCATACCAATCAAAATTATACCCAGGAAAGCCGTCATTTTCATCACGTTAATTTTTAACAGATCCCTGCGTACAGAATATTTTCTGATACATGTAAAAAGCCGAATTCATAGTAATACATCTGATTTTCAATACAGTCATTCCACTACTCACAAATTGGCAAGACTATCAGAATTCATGATTAACGGATTCGAAAAAAAGAGACATACCCTAGTAACGTTCTTGTATTTCCAAAAAACTTTTGATAAGATAAGGCATCGAGGTCTTCTATATAAACTAAAGAAAGTAGATATTCCGAAATACCTATACAATATTCTGAACACATTCCTCAACGGTAGAACATTTTCTATCAGAATAAATGACAAAAGTTTTACCCTTAGACAAATCCATGCCGGTACTCCACAGGTTCAGTCTAGAGATGTGACATCGACAAAAAAACATCGATGTTTTTTTTAACCATTTCAGTAACATAGAGACTGTTCTAAAGACTATCCATGCTCCGGCCAGTCAGAAGTGCTTTTTCAATCAACCAATAGGACATGGACTCCAAAAAACATCGATGTTTTTGCACATCCATTTGAGTAACGTAAAGTCTGATACAACGACAATCCAACAATCACGCATTTTAAGGCCTGCCAGAAGTGGATTTTGAAAGTAAGAATCCGACATCGACTACAAAAAACATCAATGTTTTTACAATATCGTTGCTTACAATACGTTACCCAAAATACATCGATGTTTTTGAACAACCATGTGAGTAACGTAAGGTCTGTTACAACGACTATCCAACGATCACGCATTTTAAGGCCTGCCAGAAGTGGTTTTTGAAAGTGAGAATCCGACATGGACTACAAAAAACATCGATGTTTTAAAATATCAAATCTCAAAATTAAAATATAGTTTCTTACAATACATCGATGTTTTTTGTAGTCGATGTCGGATTCTTACTTTTAAAAACCACTTTTAGGCAAAGGTTTGTATATATGTTTTAATATTAAGCATAGATATTTTTAAACATCAATGTTTTTCTTGTCGTAATTTATCTTTATTACGTCGTTAGCGTGATGGTTGGAGGACCTTCTTTATCCCACCACATTGTTAAATTTTTTGTTTTCATTTAGTTACTTTTGGAAAAAAAAATAAAATAAAATTTGGGGAACGTAAAACATCGAAAGTAAAACATGGATGTTAAAAAAACATCGGCTTAAAAACATCGATGTTTTGGGTAAAGCATTGATGTTTTAAAAACATTGACATCGATGTCGCATCCCTAGTTCAGTCCTTTCTCCCATTCTGTTCAAGTTCTACTTTCTCCAGTCCACACACACCTCTGTTGTCATTAATAATAGATTATCATTATTGACTGCACTGTGGACCTTCTTCTTCTCCCTTTATTATTTTCTACAATATAATTTATACAAAAAGTAATTAATACATGCAATGGAAAAGTTAATAAAGGTATTATTTAGGTAAAAATGAAAACAATGACAAAAATAGCTTTAGTTCCTTATAAATATATCATTTGATATCTTAAGATAAGTGTATGAAGTTTCTATCAATTATCAGGTCAATTATTGTCAGAACAAAGGAATAGTTCGTGCAAGATAATGTTTTTAATATGTGAGTTATTAGTATATATTAAAAAAACAATATTTTTGTAACCTTAAATGTGTGTTAACATTATTTTATTATAATAAAATATTTTTGACATATCATTACATGTGATTTTCAGTCTTTTAAATGTTAATTTGTTGCTAAATTACTATTTTATATCAAACACTTCTTTTTTTCTTCTGTCGACCCAAGACTCCTGTTGGAGTCCTACACTTCTTGAGAGTTTAATTAGTTTGTGTACTTAACTTTTCCTGGTTTTCGATAGTCTTAATAAACCTTATAATTGATAAAAACTTCATATACGTATCTTAAGATATTAAATGATATATTTATAAGAAATTAAAACTATTTTGTTTATTGTTTTCATTTTTACCTAAATTATAACTTTATTAATGAATGGAATATGGTCTGGGTGCGGTCAAAAAAACTCAAATAGTAGATAATTATACTATTTTATTGAGCCAACGTTTCGGCCCACATTGCAGGGCTTCGTCAGGGCTAAAAAAGATACAAACACTATAGTACAAAAACTTTATTAACTTATTAGTTATCCTATTGTTTTGATTTTTTTTTTACTGATGAATCTAACACACCAACTGAAAATGAAATGAACCCATGTATGATTTCTATCGATATCTCCATTCTTTATAGAAAAATATCTTAAAAGCAAATTATCTTTAGACAGGAACATATGGTGTTACCACAAGTCATATTAAATGCTATAAATCTATGGGTATTAGTTTTAAAACAATTTCCAACTATTTAAGCTATGGAAGTCTCAGTCTATTTTTTAGAAAGATTTTGCTGCTCTGTTATATTGGGTTGCTAAATACATGGCATATTTATACCGACTTAGGCAATTTTTTTAATTCTAATGATATAGAGACATAGTATAGTAAATTTAAAATATATACTAAATATTTTTATTTCATAATTTATATTATAATATTGAAGTAATAATAGAAACAAAAATAAGGAGAAAATTGTATTTAGATATATGAATAAATAATGGGAAAAAATTAGTAAAAAAAAAGGATAAAAAGATAATGAAAATAAAGAAACAAAAAGAATGTACTAC
>NW_027112801.1:31608-36852 GCF_000696795.3 Halyomorpha halys
TTATAATATAAATTATGAAATAAAAATATTTCATAAAACAAATTTATATCATTATAAATTATAATATTTAGACTCTGTAACCTGAAAATAGATCTGAAGGATTTATTTTATACCGTATTTGTTAATAAGAAAATTGTTTAATAGTTAATCTGACTAAAATGATAAGGTTGTTTTGCATTGTAAATTAATAATAATAAGAAATTTGTTTAATAGTTAATCTGAATATAATAATAGGGTAGTTTTGCACTGTAAATTAATAAGAATAAGAAAATTGTTTAATATTTAATCTGAATGTCATAATAGAGTTGTTTTGCTCTGTAAATTAATAAGAACAAGGAAATTGTTTAATAGTTAATCTGAATACAAAAATAAGGTTGTTTTGTGCTTTAAATTAATAACAATAACAAAATTGTTTAATAGTTAATCTGAATATAATAATAAGGTTTTTTTTTCACTTTAAATTAATAATAATAACAAAAACTTTTTATAAAAAAATCATGAGATACGTTTTCATTTATACCCGCACCTGTCAAATACAAAATTGACAATCAGCTAATGCCTGACTGTTATATTAATTAAACAGATAGCATATTAGTGCACCCCAACCACCTTCTCCTCATATATATTTTACAGGGTCAACAATCTTCCTATAATTTTATATTTGTTAAAGATGGAAAATAAAAAAGGAAGATATTGTTGGGTTTAAAGGAGAAAATTTAATTAAAATGTATTTAGATATATGTATAAATAATGGGAAAAAAATTTAAAAAAATAATAAAAATAAAATAAAAAAAAGAATGTAGTACTATCATATATTTTAGATTTACTATACTATGCCTCTACATCATTAGAATTTAAAAAGTTGCCTAACTCGGTATAAATATGCCATCTATCTTTCTACAAAAATAGACTGAGACTTCAAAAGCTTCAATAGTTACTTATGTTTAGTTATTTATTCATGTTTTAAAACTAATATCCATAGATTTATAACATTTAATATGACTTGTGGTAACACTACATGTTCCTGTCTAAAGATAATTTGTTTTTAAAATATGTTTCCACAATGGATGGAAATATCGATAGAAATCATACATGGGTTCATTTCATTTCCCGTTGGTGTGTTAGATTCATAAGTAAAAAAGGTAATTGTTTACCTCAGCTCCGACCTATAAATATTTTATAATATATACGTTTACTTACTTCTTCTAACTTATAAATATTTATTATACGTTAGAAGAACTAAATTGTAATACTTTGACTCTCTAACCTTAAAATAGATCAGAAGCATTTATTTTTTTATATGGTGTTTTTTCAATAAGAAAAGAAAATTGTTTAATAGTTAATCTAACTAGAATAATAAGGTTCTCTTGAGCTGTAAATTAATAATAATAAGAAAATTGTTTAATGATTAATCTGGATATAATAATAAGGGTCTCTTGAGCTGTAAATTAATAACATTAACAAAACATTTTTATAACAAAATCGTGATACTTTTTTTTTAAATCTTTTTATTTATGCACGCACCTGTCAAATACAAAATTGATAATCAACGGACTGCCTGACTGTTATATTAATTAAACAAATAGCATATTAGTCCACCCCTAACCATCTTCTGCTCATATATATTTTACAGGGTCAACAATATTCTCATAATTTTATATTTTATATTTGTTGAAGGGAATATGTATTGGGTTTAAAGGATAAAATTGTATTTATATATATGGATAAATAACGGGGACAAAATGAATAAAAAAAAGGATGAAAAAATAATGAAAATGTAGAAACAAAAAAAGTATGTGTTACTATCATTTATTTTAAATTTACTATACTATGCCTATTTATTATCAGAATCAAAACAATTGTCTAAATTGGTATAAATATAACTTTAAAAGCTTAAATAGTTAGTGATTGTTAGGATAACTGATATCCATAGATTTATAACATTTAATATCACTTGTGGTAACACCATAAGTTCCTGTGTAAAGACAATTTGTTTTTTAAATATTTTTCCACTACAGATGAAAATATCCATAGAAAACATACACGGGTTCATTTCATTTCCAGTTGGTATGTTAGATTCATAAGTAAAAAGAAAATCAAAACAAGAGGATAACTTAAATGATTTTTCCCCAATTTATTTATACCAGATAACCCAGTAACACACAAAAATATACAAAGGAATAGTTCATGCTAGATAATGTTTTTAATGAGAGTTATCAGTGTACTTATAGTATTATTTAGGTAAAAATGAAAACAATAATTCTAGTCAAATTAACTATTAAACGATTTTCTTTTCTTATCAAAAAAATACCATACAAAATAAATGCTTCTGATCTATTTTCAGGTTACAGGGTCTAAGTATTATAATTTAGTTCTTCTAAAGTATAATAAATATTTATAAGTTAGAAGAAGTAAATAAACGTATATATTATAAAATATTTATAAGTCAGAAGAAGTAATAGCAACTGTTGGCAAAAATTGTGGTGTATTATAAGCTAACCTTTAACAAAGGGAGAAAGGAGTAAATGTGCAGGGACAGAAATTTTCCCTCTTGATGGGTGGTTATTTTCGTAACCTACCCTAAGTCCTCCATATTCCATTGGGGGAGCTGAGGTAAACAATTACCATTGTTTTAATTCCTTATAAATATATCATTTAATATCTTAAGATTCTTATACGTGACGAACCCACCTTATTAAAACCAAGTCATGAAACGCGCGATGTAGATGTTCGCCTTGGACCTCCACGGACTGTCGTGCCAATAATAATAATAATAGTAAGATCCCTATAGACGCGCCGAAAGATGAGAAAGACATGAGGGAGTGGTTGAGAACCTGTTTCTCCACTCCTGCGGTGGGCGGGCTCACGAATACGTGGGTGCTAGAGTTGCACCAAGCGTTTGAGGCTCGCCCCAATGACATTGTCGGGGAAAGACGAAAGCGGAGGATGGTGGAGCTTGACCATCCGTGATTATCTTGGCCCCTACTCTGCCTTCGGTGCCAAGACTATGGACACCCTGCTAAAGCCTGCTCGAAGGACTTATCGTGCAGGTGGTGTCCAGGAGCAGGACACAAAGTCAAGGAGTGTCCAGAAAATAATAAGAGAGCAGAAACTGTAAGGCCAAATGCAGTGTAGGGAAAGAACTCCGATATTGTGCGGGTAGCAGGGAATGTCCGGTCCATCTGGAGATCATTGATGAGGAGTTCAAGCAGGCGAAGAAGACCCGGTATGCGTAGTCTGCATGTTCTGCAGGTCAATATGGGCCGGAGACGAGTAGTCACGGACGAATTGAGAACACGAAGTGCTGCGATTCAGGAGCCATGTTGTCGGAAGAATATAGTTACAGGTTTGGTACTACGTCGAGGGTTGTCGCGCTAGGCAATGGCGAGAGGAGGCCTAGAGCAGTGATTGTGGTCGTTAACCCTGCCCTCGACGTAATGGAACTGAAGCAAAACTCCGCAACAGATGTGGTATGTTATGTCAGGTGGGGCAGAGTTGCCTTCGCTCTGGTCTCAGCATACATGCCGCCAAGACAGACGAATATAAATATTAATGTAGTGGACAGAGAGAGGTTGGTAGAAGAATGCGTGGCTAGGTGTCAACTGGTTATTATGAACGAGCGTCTCCAGAAGAAGAACTCCTGGGAAGAATTTATTGTAGAGGAGTCAGAGAAGAATCCCTGTGGTATACCCGAACAGGGTGGAACTGGGCAAGGTTAGGCCGTAACAGTGTTGATGACGGCAATTATAGTCAGATGTGCCCAGGCAACCACCCTGGAGGAGATTGCAAAGATGTATATAGACTATACATACCCTAGAGATGATCCGTCCCAGGATAGTGCAGATGATGGATTGGTTAGATGCACCACGTTATAACCACCAGGTCTACGTCGACCTATGTCTACCATGGAATATGTGCGACCTTCATTTTGGCGTGGACAGGCAAAGGATCGGAAGGGCTCCAGAACTGGAGTAGAGAGCATAGATGCTGCAATACTCAAGAACAGTGCTCCTTATATCGAGGAGGAGTTGTTGGATACATTCAACAAGTGTTTGGATAAGGGACACTTCCCAAACAAGTGGAGGATTGCAGACATGGGACTGTTCTACAAAGGAGGTGGCAAGGATAAAGAAACGCCAAAAGACTACCGGCCTGTATGCCTCCTCCCTGTAACGTCCTGGAGCATATGATCGTCCATAGCCTTAGACCAATCCTAAGTGCTGCAAGCTATCCACGGCAGTTCAGCTCGACCCGTGGCAAGGGAACTACGGCCTCAGGTACCCAACAACGACGACCACATATAAAGGTGCGATCTTGGATATTCTGAGATACGCTTCCCCTGCGTGAAGCCGAAACTTCACGCAGGCACAGAATAAGAGACTGGCCACCAAACAGTGATTGGCTCTGCTGAGGGTTACGAAGACATACAGAACGGTGTCACACGAGGCGATGCAATTGCTGGCCGGAGCGATGCCCCTAGACCTCTTCCTCAGGGAGGATGTCCTTAAATATAAAGTAAAGAGGCAGTGAATGGAAGCGCTACAGGAGGAACTCCAAGAGAGGATCGGCTAGACTCAAACTTATGGAAGAAAATACTGCGGGAGGACTCAATACAGGAGTGGAATGGACGGTGGGTAGCGAGCCAGAAGGGCGTTACTTTAAGAAAATTCTTCTCCACCGTACTTTATAGATTGAAGGCTAAGTGGGTCCTCCCAGACTATTCTGTCTCACAGATCCTAACAGGACACGGGGGGTTGCGGGGAAAGCTGCAGAGCATTGGAAAGAACATGGAACCCCGGTGCCCCACGTGCGCGTAGTAGTAGATTGCTCCGCCATGAAAGGACATCAAGCCAGGCTGTCGAGAAAGACTGTGATTTTCGCCCTCGTCGAGTCGAACTTCCTCCATTTGACGGAAGAAGAGAATTATCCCTTCTTCATGGAGTTCATTTACTGGTAGAAGGTGGTGGGCCCCACTCATTTCACATTGGGAAGGGCTTGACCGCCCGACATCGGCGAGTCACCAGAAGAAGAGGAAGCTGGCCCAGACTGAGACCAGGGGCCTGTTTCATAATAAAGTACAAGTTAATACTACAAGTGTTTTACTTGTACTTTGTACTATTTCGAATCATAACTACAAAGTACAAAATACAAGTTGTACTTTCGAAAGTACAAGTAAAACATTGGAAGGTTACACCTTACTATCGATATTAGGCTTCTAAACCGGGAAAATATGTGACATGAGCT
>NW_027112801.1:38302-45751 GCF_000696795.3 Halyomorpha halys
CATCAAATTATCTAGATAACAAATATTATCTTAACATTAATTAAAAAGGTGTATATTTTCATTGAGACACTTTAATTTATGTGTAGATCATATTTTTATTTTACTAGAATTATATTTTTTGAAATGTAGATTATATGGGCAATAATAAAATAAGTTTTCATTTAAATACACTTTAATAAGGGTCATATTTTATATTTTGTTTGTTCATAAAAAAATGTAGAATCATATGCAATACAATGCCAACATACGTACACATACAATTAACAGAATGACATAAAATTACAATAATTGGTTACTTAATCTTCCATCCAAATTTATTAATAAATCAGTATTAATTTATGCTTTATATAGCAAAAGACTTCCTTAAAAAGCCAAAAATTATGGGGCTTGCACACCCATTTTCAAGAATCAGACACCCATGTTAATATGTAATCTTAGTTCTAGTAAATATCTGACTTATAAAGGTACATTTTGAAAATGGTGGCACAACCCCATAACATCTAGATATTATAAAAAATATAATTCAAGATGTCTTTTAATTTTCCATACATTATCTGTTAATACATGAATGGTAATACTATTGAAACTAGAACATGAATATAAAGAGAGAAAAGGAACTGATACACATAAAGTATGAACAGGTATAATAAACATATTAATACATTTTAATATTTATTATTAAGCCAATAAGATGAAATATTAATGTTAAAGAATGATTTAAGTAGAACCAATAAAATGATTTTAAATGTTAATAGTGGATATGAACAAATATCCTTCTTGGGAGCCAATAGTATGAAATGAAATAGCCTTTTGTTAATGTAAAAATTTAAATTATATGAAATACATAATAAATATTAACATTTAAAGAAGAGAGATAAAAAATATATATTAATTGACAAAACATAAACTTCTATTTCACTTTCCTTTCCATTATACATAAATTTATTATCTCTGGGAAATAATTTTAATCATGAGCAGATAAATATGAATTATTAATATTTATGAAACATAATTATTAAAGTGTGCTTTAACTAAAATTAATAAAATGATTTTAAAAATTAATGCTTAATATGAACAAATCTCATCCTTAGGAGTCAACGTAGCATTGAATATTAGTCAATGTAACATCATACTAAAAATATCAAAAGCTTGTTATCACTTGAAGATAGTTTCAATTATGAGAAGATAAACATATATACAGACATACAAATTACACTTGATTTAAATTGTACATACCAAAATATAGATAGAAGGGCACATATCAATGGAACTACGGATTTTTTGATTATATGTACATGAAGTTAGTAAATCCTGATATGGTGCATAAAAAGTACACACGCATATATACACCTATAACATATGTATACACCTTTGTAATGAAAATAAAAAAAACCAACTGAAGAAAGATGTATGCCAGTGAAGGTATTAGAAAATAATATGTATGAAGTTAGACATATAAATAAAGAAATAGATACAGAATAATTTTTTGCATTTATTTACCAAATAAGAGAAAACATAAATATAATAGAATTATAATAACTAAGGCACCAACTACAATTATTAAAACCCATAGGACCGAGTAATATAAGTCAAGGTACAACATCATGCATAGACACAGACATACAAATTACAGTTGATTTAGAATATACATGCCAACATACAGATACAAGGGAAAGTCATATAAATAAAATATGGATTATTACATAACATACTTTTTTTTTCATTTAACTCTTTAGCCCTTCAAGATAGAGAAAAAAGTTGGCTCACATAAAATATTTGAATTACTATTTCATTTTTTTTTTTTTTTGACACACCTAGACTATCTTCCTTTTATATATTACTTAGAGTTAATCAACAGTCTTTCAAGAAAATAACATGTATGAAGTGAGACATGTTAATAATGAAATAGATACAGAATCATTTTTTTGTATATATTTATTTCGGAATTGATCCATTTTAAAATCAGACACCCTATAATTAAACAGCTAATGTTAGATTAGTGAATAGCTAGTCTAACATTAGCTAACTATTATAAGGTAATTATTGTTATTAACTATTCACGTCTTGTCAATTTTAGCCACTTTTTATGATATCACTCCGTATCACCATCTTATTCCTCAATATAATAACATCCTATTCCCCTTTTTAAGTAAATGTTTCCGATGCGATTGAAATTAGTAGATGACATACGACATATTTCATTAATTTCATCTCGTAGTTTCAGAGCTGACACTGTTCATTTTTCTTCTAGGGATGTTCTTTACACCAACACTAACTTTCATCTACGTTATCATTTCAATATCTTCATTACTGAACAATAAATCGTCCAAAAGTTTTTGAAAAAATAACTAATTTAACAACTAATTAAAATTAAACTCACATTAACAACACTAACACGATACTTAACCCTAAAACATAACACTATTATTAACGCGATAATCAGTTTACTTGTACTTTGATATTACAAGTGAACCTAGACTTGTACTAAAAGTACAAGCAAATTACGTTGCATTTTCAATTACTTGTACAAATCCACTTGTAGAATCAGAATGACTTGTACTTTGAAATATTTAACTTGTAGTTTCGATTCTAAAATACAAGAACTTGTATTTTCTTATCGGATTACGAGATAGTAGAGTTTGGTAAACATAACCTAATGAGAACATTTTCACAGTTTCAGTGTTGTTATGATTTAATCATTTCTGATAATTATGTCACTTTTGCCTATTATATTGAAATTGTGTACGGCACTAAGATTATAAAGCAATCTACAATAATTCTGTTTTGTCTTAAAAGTTTTGATTATTTCATTGATCCGACATTAATAGAATTTTAAATTATTAATCAATTCAATATTTTCAATTATATTCTTTTGTATTGAGATTTCGGAATGTAAAAATACATTTATAAATCGGGTAAGACTTTTTTTTTAAAGCTAATGTTAGATTAGTGAATTGCCTGCTATTTTATGCTTTTAGTATGAAGTCCGGAAATGTGTGAAACAACGGTGTTTTTCGTATTTGATACTTTAATACTTGCTACTTTAAAAAAAAAAAAAACTCTATATGCTGAAAATTTAATTCTTAAAGCGATTTTTGAACGCATTAACAGCTAAATGGTTTCACGATCTACCAATGATAAGAATACATAACCTTCTCTTATTTTTACTTGTACTTTTTCAAAAGTACAAGTGAACTCGCTTATCCCGGTAAAAGTATTAAGCTTGTACTTTGTAACTTGTACTTTTTTACTTGTACTATTAGTTCCATTATGAAACAGGGCACAGGGCGCTCCAGCGGAACCAATCAGAAGCAGAGGTACACCTCCTTGCACGCAACCTGTTCCACACTCTATTCCAAGAATCTGAAGGATACTCCAGCCGCAGTTCGAAAAACTCAGAACAAAACTGAGAAGGGTAAAGGAGCTGCAGAACTTGGATGTCCTCTCTTTAAGGGAGATCATTTGCTCTGCTAGTGTGAGGTCTTTCTTGAGCTCCCACTTACCAAGAAACTTGAACGCGTCCGAACCTTCAAGCTATGTTGGCATTGCCTTCGTAAGGGCCATGAGGTGGCCACATGTTGCTCACAATGGACGTGCTGTAAGAATTGCCACACGCTGATTCACCGACAGGAAGGAAATAACGCAGCCACTAAAGTCGATGCAGCGTCCAATAAGACAACACCTACGGAGACCTATATTGGATTCGGATCTATGCCATCGTTATCCACAAACAACATTGTACTGCACTCTTCATATGCCCCGTGCTGTGTTGCACACATTTATTTCCAGTGCGCTCACACACAAGATTGGCGCAAACATTTCAAACTTCGATCATTGCATCAACAGTCTTCGTGAGTCAGCCGTCCCGAAGACTCATCTCAAGGGTTCTACGTCAAGCACCATACGTTCATGCACTTGCGAAGAGGAATAGGAGCTCTCTCCTGGCACCACGTCGTCGTAGCGGAGCCGTAACCTTCCTTCTTCTATCATCAACCGCATTATGCGCCATCCTTTGCCCGATCAGAGTTTCGGGGAGTCAGGCTCAGTCGATCTATTAATCGGTGGAGACCTGTGGGTACAATCCGTGGGTACGGATTCTCGTTGGAGCTTCTTACCCTACTGAAGTCAAAGGACTTTATTTCACATCTACAGTCTTCGGATAAGTCTTCATCCACTGCTTCTTATCCAACTCACCATAGCACTGTACGGCGTAAATCTACCGCACTGCGTCGGCCATATAGAGTATCCAAAATTTTGAAATCAGCAAATCAAAATATCAGTCCTAAATTATCCAGTGGTTCAGCAGCCACATTCGTTTCATCCACGATTTCGATTCACCAACCCACTTCTTCAACGCAAACCCCTTCTGTACCGAAGATTACTATTCCCTCGAAAACGCTCCGCATAATAGGACATCAGCATCCACCGTACAGCATAAAAGATGGAGCTCCTTTCAATAAAAATGATAGAGGGATTCGTAAGAAAGAGAAAGGATCTGATCGGCGAATGTATTCCGAGGTATCGCTTAAGGGACTTCTAGAACCAGATGCAGCTGCAAATCGAGACGCTTCTCGCATCAGTGATAGAAATCGTTGTGAGTCCTCAAAAGCCGATTCTCCATATTACACTACTTCGACTGCACGTTCCGATTACTCGACAGCTGATAGACACATCTTGATAAATGATAACATTCTAAGCAGCGTTGAAACTTCATCAGCAACAATTCGTGACCGAGGCAGTTCGCAATCCTGTCGGGATGTGAAGTCAATTAATGCGGATCCGAGAAGTTTGGTCAGTAACACCAACCCTGTTGCTTAAAATTAATTATTACGTTTAAAGTCTTTACTACATGTTATTTACTGAATGTTAGTATGGGTATACCATTACCTGTTAGTATTTTCTCATTGGTTTACACAGAGGTACATAATTAGTATAGTTTGAAGGAGCTTTGTCTTTTAAAAAATAGTGTTATTAATCATGTATATATATTTCAATTAAATTAATAAGTCCTTATATAGAAAATTTAATTGTTTCATAGAGTGCTTTTATGAAACATTTAAAAACACCTTCTACCTTTAGTTAGAGAATTGGTTAATAAGGACAAGTAGATCTGTATTTTTAGATCATTCCCATACTCTTGACTTGGTGTAAATTTATGCACAAAACTAAATGACCTGAGTTAATTTTTGAAAGAATTGTGCAAACAATCATTCATCATTAATTTACCAGCCATGTCACCTTCCAACTGAAAGGGTTAGATCCCTGCTCATAATTCACCTTCGTAAGCCAAAGAGTGAGTAACAATTAGACTTCATAAGTTTCTTATCTCCTGCTAGTAAGTATCCAAAAACTAATTCTGAATAAAAAGAAAAATACTGCAATTGGTATCCCCAATTTATACTTTTTGAAAATCTGTGAAAAGTGTATTCTGAATGAGTTTCTGAATATCCTTGAACAATCTGACTATTTTTAGCTAACATTTAGAAAAGTTGTTTTATTCTAGAATTTAATCCTCTAATTTAATTGTAGATTTTTATTAATGTATATATGGGCTGAAGATTCTTCAAAATATTTTTCTCCCAAAAGTAAATTATCTATTTGCATAAGCCTTAGTCAATCCCCAAGCTTCAGATCCATAAATAAAAATGGGGCATATCAGAAGTTTTAGGTCTGATTGATAATAAACTTACTTTTGAAAAGTTTACTAGGCCATCTTCTGAGATTACAGTAAAATTCAACGGCTGTCGATTCTTATATATGTTTTTACTCATTACATACTTTTAAACAAAAAATAATTTTGTTTTTAATTACTTGATTAAATTACATAATTATTTAAATAATTAAATAAAAATAATTTTTCTGTAGAACTAATATTTTTAACTTGAACTTGTACTCACAAATCTCAATATAATCTGCCTTATCATCGTCATCTCCTATCCTCATGTTTTATTTTACCTCCAAACCTTTTGTTACCTTTTCTAGTTGCAAAAATGCTTCTATTAGTACTCCTTTAGATCCTGGGAACTATGTTGAAATCATCATCTTTTTCATGGCTAGCTCTCTCCTCAATTAGGTTAAGAAGAAAGTAGGCTAATATATTACTCTCCTGTACTAAATATTTGGAAACTAACTTGTCCAAACCAACCTGGACAAGAAATAACACAAAGAATAACCTTTTGAAACATTTTATTTTTAATGAATAGAATATGATCCGGGTGCGGTAAAAAAAACAACTCAAATAGTAGATAATTATACTATTTTATTGAGCCAATGTTTCACCTCATGTTGCAGGGCTTCGTCAGGGCTAAAAAAGATACAAACACATAGTTTCAAAAGGAAAAAAAAAGAGAAAAAAACATAAGTGTAAAATAACAGGGGTATAAAATGTAAAAAAGTAAGATATAATAAGAAAAATTAAAGGTTGTAAATAGTAAATGAAAAGGGTAATAGTAACAGATAGATAAGAGAAGAAATATTAAAGAAAATACAATTAATGAGATGTAAAAAGAAAAAAAAAAAAAAAAATCAAATGATGAGACAGAATGCATACCTGTTTTGACGGCAGTCAAAAATAAAGTGACCGTTGGTATTGGGAGGAGTGGGGACGGCAGTTATGCCACAATAACGAATATAATTTGTAAAGTAAACATAGTAAAAAAGTATTTAAATTAGGTGAAAAATAAATGGTAATATACATAATAGAGGGAGAAGTATTTAAAAAAAAAAAAAAAACAGATAGCAAAACAAAGGAAAAGTAAAGTATAAACTAATGGGATACAATGTGTGTAAATAATTAAGAAACAAAATATACCAAATGAGCAAGGATACAGAAAAGTGTCAAATATAATGGAAAATTAATAATAAAGTAATTAATATAAGTACACTTAAGAAGATAACTCATGAATATAAATTAAAAGATAGATACATGAATATAAATGAAACAGGAAGAATAATGAATATAAAAATAAATAAATTAATTAAATGAAAATATAAAAAATGTGAGAATTTACAAAAATAAGAATAAAGGAAGTGACAAGAAAATGGGCTTCTGAAATGCAGAAAAAAGTGAAAAAAAAGGTATTATGTGGATTTTATTATGTTTAAAATGTTTCGATATGTAAGGGAGATGCAGTCTTTATCAACTTTATGATTGACGGAATTCTCTGTCAAATTTATGTAAATAGACTCTGAGATGAGACGTTTGGTGTGGTTGGGGACAGTGGCAAGAATGGAAGGATTGTCGAAATTAAAAGTATGGTTCAGGTTTAATGCGTGTTTTGATAATTTAGATGCAAGAGGATTACAGGAGTTGATGGAAGTTTTGTGCTGGGAAATGTGGTTCTTAAGTTGGTTTTTAGTTTCGCCGATATAGAAGGAATTGCAGCATGGGGTTGAACAGAGTATCCGGTAAACCACATTGGAACGGTGTAAGGAAGGAATAGGGTCTTT
>NW_027112801.1:46916-50946 GCF_000696795.3 Halyomorpha halys
GGTGTAAGAAAGGTCTTTGAAAAATAAGGGAGAAAGAATGGAAGAACGGGGTGGAGGGTGTTAGAGGTGATTGGAAATGATGTTACAAGTGCGCATATGAGAAAGCTCCCTGTCTTCTTCAGAAATACTAAAAAGATCATCTCGATAAATAAATTCTAAATCGGTAATGAGAGAAGGTATAAGGTGAGAAACATTTGAAGGAGTTGTAGAGAAATTGGGGCCTAAACTTAAAATGTTGACGACATTGGGGGGAATAGAGGTGGAAGATATATTATGGACCCATTCTTCACTTCCTTTAGGGTAGATTTTATTATTTAAAGACGATTGGTAAATATTATCAAATTTGGAAACTAAAGTATGTTTTTTATGTAATTTGATAGATAAACAAATTTTTTGGAAACTGTTGTTGAGGAGGGCCATGTTATTTTCGCCAATAACGGAAGTAAGTGATTGTGAAAGATTAGAAATATTACAGCTTAGGGATTCAATTTGTTGATTGATTTCCCTAATTTTAAGATTTAAAAGAGATTTTTTAAAAATTAATAAAGAATGACAATATTTAGAACGTAGGAAAGAGGGTATTGAAAAACGGTTAAATGAATTATCAATGGATTTTGGAAAGACTGAATAAGATCTGCATTTCAGAAAAACACGTTGCTGGGATTTAACAGTGAGGCACTTGTGTAGATTACATAAGGTGTTAAAATTAGATTTATGAAATGGAAATTTTAATTTAAATTGAGAAAAAACATTAATATCTGCTTTATTTTTAAAGCATCTCCAGTATATTTAAGTTCTGCTTGGATTTGGCCATGTCCTGGCATTTTATAATTTTTCATTTTGGCCATAACTGGCCCTTCCATCATTCACTTTCTGACTATGTACCATTGGTGGTCCTTCTAATTTTCTCATTTTCTTTTCTTCTTTCTATGCATGTTTTTTGTTGTTGTTTTTTTTTCTATTTGCCTACATTCTTTTTATGATTCATAGGATTACTGGGCCTGTCTTTGAACCATCATTCTGTAAGCTCCATTTTTCCTAGTCATGATATCGAAACATTCATCACCAAACAAGTCTGTTCTTAATTCTTTCGTTCTGACCTAATACTTCCTATATTGTAGTTTTAATGGCACGAGAAAATGCATTCTACCAATCATTAATGGCAGGACTAATGTATGTAAACAATAAAGTTTTTTTTTCTGAAATGAAATGAATATATTGTAATGATATAACAATAAGATAAATGTCCAAGAAAAAGTATCCAAATATTATGAAATTTCTTGTCTTATTATTACTGTTCTTCACCCTGTAAATATAATTCAAGTTATAGCACTGCGGCGTATAAGATGGGCATGTATGGTTGTAGGGCTTAGTAATAATCGGATCTCTAAAATGTTAATGAACACTGAACCAAAGGGTTAACGTCCAAGGGGAGGATAACGAAAAGTAGATGGGAGGATCGCGTTAAAACTGATTTAATGGAATTGGATTTGGAGGGGCATTACTTGAAGGATGTAACGCAGAGAGAGTTTGGTGGTATCGGCATCAAACCTTCGGGTTCGTTAGGCCTTCATTATCATTATCATTATTACTATTAGTAGTAGTAGTAGTTGTATTGGGTTTAACTAAACCTGCCAGAATCACATCATTACCACCATGATCATTCAGAGTCACAATCAATAATTAGAGATGATGCAACTAAATTTTTAACTGTATTGATAAAATAGGCTCAAATAAATACATATTTACTATGACAACTTTAGTAGGATATATTCTAGAAATGTAGTATATTATAGAATGTAGCTATTTCTCAGCCTGCCAACAGTTAGCACTATGCAAAGAAATCTCCTCTGGGCAGTAATGGAACCACTGAAGGGCAAGTTCCTATTATGATATGGGGAAGTAAAGGTGTTGACATGGGTTGTCTGATAGTGCCCCATGTTGCAGGAGGGAAACGCTTCTTTAGTGGACTTGGCAGACCAATAAAGTAGGCCAAAGCAAACCAAGTTGACCTCAAGCTTGTCAGGAAACTCTGAGGAGGCAGCTCCTTCACCTGACTCAGGGGCAATGGCTTGATAACCCATTTCCCTTAAAACCAAATTATCTCAAAACCTTTAAAAGAAATCAAGAAAACAACTCAGAATTCGCTAAAATGACATCGTACTTGGACAATGGAATATTTTTTCTCTTTACCAATTAGGGGAATTTTGATACCTTCTATTACAACTTCATCGAAGAAAAACAGACACCGTCACGATCCAAGAAATAAGAGGAATTGTAATGGAATCAATGAAAAATGTTTGTACTCCATCTATTATAGTTGTCTTCCAAACCAACACATATTTAGGACTGGTTTTATTGTGAGTAGAAGAATAAAGCGATTGGTTTATCGCTTTATCCCAATCAACCATCAACTTTGTACTTTAGGAATAAAAGGGAGATTTTTCAATTATAGCCTAATCAGTTGTCATGCTCCAACCCAGTTTTCACGAGATGAGGAAAAAGATGAATTCTGTAACAGGCTTGATAAAGCACTCGATGAGTGCCCTAGAAACAATGTCAAAATAATTTGGAGGGATTTTAACACCCAAATTAGGAAAGAGGATATCTTCATGCTAATAATTGGCAAACATTATCTACACAAGGAGGCTAATGAGAATGGAAGGCTCGTTAACTATGCTGTTTCTGAAAATTTAGTAATAGGAAGGACTTTCTTTCCCAGAAAGGACATCCACAAGAGAACTTAGAAATTGCAAAATCATACTGCTGTCAGTCAGATTAACCATATTCTTATTTAAGATCCAACAGAAATATGTACCCTGAAGTTCAAAGAACCTGAGACTTTCTTATGATACCAGTTTGAACTGGTAAAGAATCTTACAGAAACTAAAGATCAAGTGTCAGATACAGTACTTATACCTATAGTAAGTATCAGATTATTGTGCTAATGCAATAAAGAAGTCAGCTGAACTCTAAGATTGGAAACACGCCCCCAGAGATCATCATGTTTTGACAATGAATGTGCAATTGCATCCAAGAGGTAAAATGTAGCCTAACATGACATAATTAATAAAAAATATACAAGAAGAGCTACAGAGGAATATTGGAATAAAAGGAGGGATGAGAAGAGGAAACATAGGCAAAAGAAAAGAAAGACAGCACCTCCAAGAACTTGAAGAATTAAGTAACTTTAATGAAACTAGAAGCTTCTACAGAAGGGTAAATGGTGGTATAGCCCAATTCATACCAAGATCAAAGTCTGTCGAAGTGAAGACGGAACTCTTCTTACTGGGAGAATAATTTATTGGATCTATGGCATTAGATAGATGGGTGCAGCATTAAAATCAAGAACTAAACCAAGTTTCAAAAGAAAATAAGTTGGGCCAAACAGAAGATGTTCTTATCTCGGACAATAATGTCATCGACCCTCTAGAGTTTAAGGATGTTCTAGAAGCCATCAGAAAAATGAATAATAATAAAACACCAGGAGAAGATAGCCTCTCTGTAGAACTTCTATAGAAGGGTAGCAAATTCTAGCATAAAGAATAATATGAACTAATCCTTTGCATATGGACCGAAGAGAGAATTCCACATTAATAGCAGAAAGGTGTTATCCAACCTCTACACAAAAAGGGTGATATTATTGATTGTTTTCGGAGAGGCAGATCAACAACTGACGAGATCTTCAGCCTTAGGATGATTTTGGAAAAAGTATCTGATTATAGAATGACAGCACATCATCTGTTTTTCGATTTTGTAACAAAAAAAAGGGCTTAGGCAAGGAGAAGCATTAGCTTGGCTGCTATTTAACTACTAAGACCTGACTCAGAGATGGTTATTAGAGATTCTGGCATCCAAACCAGTTCAACGATATTCACCAAACTTAATAAACAAAAAAAAATTATTTATGCCGACGTTTCGACCTGATATTCAGGTCTTCATCAGGGCTATAAAAACAAAAAGACAAGAACCATCATTTAGAGAGAAAAAAAATTATATAAATACAAATAAAATAGATAACACTATATAT
>NW_027112802.1:0-2752 GCF_000696795.3 Halyomorpha halys
TAACTGTATCGTCATCTTTTGTTAAACTGTTGAGTAATTGAAACTGACAAAGGTTTTTTTTTGACATTTGTCATTTCTTGAAGTAAAATTATAAAAGGTGGAAGAGCGCAGGTGGTGGCTGAATGTAATTGAGACGGGCTATAAACAGTTCCTCAAGGAGCTACCACGGTTTATAATGTTCTCCGGGAGGACCATTTATTACCACAGGTGATAATTATATGCAGGGCCTTGTTCCAGTAGCTCAAGAGATTTAGAGTGAACACGCCGAGGCTCCACCAAAGCACAATTCAATGGCCGCGTGGAACAAAAGGACTCTAAACAGTCCTCACTTTGTTACCAGAGAGCGCTGTCACTTAGATCTTCCTAACGAGGGGTCCTCACTGAGTTTGAGCGAGAGTCGGATAACAAAAAATAATAAATAAATAAAACTTCAACTCCCAATGGGCATTTAAAGTTGCTTTTTTTATACAGTTCTGTTGTGAGGGAAATTAACATTAGCTGCTACTCAGTGACTCGAAAACGCACTAAATTCTTTTTAGAGTTGTTGGAATTCTCATTAAATAAAACAATATACATACATATACACATAAATGTCCACAACATCCAATGAACGTCATATTAGTCGGAGTAACAAAGGTCTTTGCAAACAGATAAACCAAAACGTGAAGGTTCATGTAAATGTGAGCTGTGGTTCCTTCAAACAAATACAACGGCAGTAGTAATAATATAATTTTTTTTTATTTGTTGAAATTTACAACTGTATAAAAAAATAATACAATAAGTAAACATGATAATCTTGGGGAGGGACCACCCAATGTTGGTACTTCAATAACTGCTTCAAAATAGAAGATCCTTTGGCCATCTTCTTTTCAAACGCCTCGGAGGATTATCAGGAATTGTTAAGGATGAGAGATTAAGAACAAATGGTTTTGGGTAGGTAAGGATTATGAAATAAAACGAGGATTGGTATATCTATTTCAGGCCAAATTTGCAAAAAATTGGAGATGTTGAGGTCATTAAGGATGAACTTTTTTGTGACGTAATAAGAAGCATCAAGGATTTTACAGAGGATTTTAGATTGTAATGATTGGAAACAGGAGGACTTGGAAGGTTTGGAGTGGCCCCAAAGCTCAATCCCGTAGGTCCGGGTAATAGGTAATAGATCTGATTATTTAATAACTAATGTAAAAAGTAAATAATGATCTGTTAATAGTTGAAAGTAGATTAATTAAATGAAAACTGTATATATAGCTACCAGCCAAAATTAAAGACTCAACAAAGTATACTTAGGAAGAATGAAATAAAAATAGCGGCTGTTTGAAAACGTTACAAAAATTAATTTTTCATTCAACAGCTCTATATTTTCAAAAGTAACCTACAAAACTAAAAAAAAAAAAAATCATAGAAAATTATTTAAAGCCAAATTCGCTAAAATATTTCCCGAGATAAAGTTTTTAAAAAGCATTTTTTTTCTTTGAAATAACGAAAAATTAATAATTTGTGCATTTCTTTTGCAAATATCAAGGAAATACTACTTCCCTGGAACGGCGAATAAGCATAAACAGGAGTATGATATATATTTGTTATCACTTTTAAAATTCAATTTGTTAGGTTATAACTGTTCTGTAGTCACAAGTAATTTTTTACTTTTGTCTTCCTTTTGATAAGGTTGTGTACATTACGCCAATGATAGTAACCTTGTGCAAGTTTATCTATTCACTATAAATATATAAGATTACGCAGAATGGTTAAAAACTGTCGCAGAATCACTTTATATCACGCAGGTATATATTTATGTTGATGTGTATTCTTAATCTTTTACCATTATTTATTATTATTTATCAAAACTAATATACATCATAATGATCGGCAACTTCGCAAGCATCTTTAATGAAATAATAAAGTGAAATGCTTTTAAAAATGAATTATTCTGAAGAATATAGGGTCTGAAGAATTGAAGAACCTGGATAGCAGATAATATAGTCGAAGCAAGGTGAACTAAATATTAATTTCGTAAAATCGGTAAGAACAGTCTATATCCCTTTACACTATCCAGTATTCTTAGACTCACAAATTGTAATAACACTTTGGCGTTCGGTGAGGTGTAGTTGAAATATCGATAGTTATTGGATAGCCATTAGTGGTTTTAAATATAATATTATCGATATATTTATAAATGATTAAAATATTTAACTTTTAATGAATTACAAAACAGTTTTCTCAATTAGTCCAAGAGCACAAGAGGAGAAAAAAGTAAACTATTTCACCCCATTTTATTAATTACTTTAATGAAAACTAGGTATAATTGCGAGTCAAAACTGATGAGTCTGCCAAGTATATAGCTAGCCGGAATAAAAAATGGCGGCTGTTAAAAAATAAAAAATTCATTCGGAGCTCAATATCTTTATAACTACTAATAACATTAGGAAACCTAAGAGAACATCATTTATAAAAGAGAATTTTTTTAAAAATATGAGCCCTAATAGAGCTGTTTATGTTGAATTGTTCTAGAGAAAAACTTTTTTTAAAAAGTAATATTTCATAAAAAATGTACTGAAAATCAGTAGTTAATGAATTTATTTTGGGGAAATCTATATCTCAAGAACCATTAGACTTACAGGCGTCTGTTAGTACTCGTAAAATAAAAGTAATTTAACTTACTATAAAGTAGATTATAACGTCTATCATCGTAGGGGTAATAGTTTTAATGATATTTACATATGATTATGAATTTTTTTCGAACAACTAGAAA
>NW_027112802.1:4622-5087 GCF_000696795.3 Halyomorpha halys
TGTAATTTACTCTAAGGCTCTAAAGCCTAATTTTGACGCCTGTAAAGTACTAAAGGGATCAATCCCAGAATAAATAAAGATTATTATTATAAAACCGGGTTGAAGGTTACTGCAATTACTCACTAACTGATAAATCAGAACATCTCTAAAAAAACAATGTCTATAATAAGTGAATGATTAATAGTGAAATTAGTCAATTTATTAATAGTGGTTTCCATTATACTGTAGATGTGTCAACAAGGTTGGAAAAAAAATTGAAAACCAAGTGGTTGATACAAAATGAATCCCAATAAAAAAAAAAAATCATTTTCTGATAATTGACTGGAATATGACACAATTTTGTATAAATTATTTTTTTTTAAATGAAAAATGTTTCTCTATATAGCTATTTTAGGGTAAGTTTATGTTTTTCAATTTCATTTTATATTGAATGACAATAAGATAAGTTGGAACAATAAAAGACAC
>NW_027112802.1:5137-5604 GCF_000696795.3 Halyomorpha halys
TCTGAATTATTATTTTTTTTATTGGTCCTTTTCATTTTCACATAAAGTTCGGGATTTACTCAATCAATCAGATGCAATAAAAATGCAATTTACGAAAATACATTATCAAATAACACAGATAGTAAACGATAAAATTCGAAATGAAATACCAACACTGGTTCAGTGTCAACCATTCGGTACGAAATACCACCGGAGAGAGAGAAGACAGCAGGTGAAATGCAGCATAACCTCTACAAGCTAGGCACCGGCTGATCTCCTTCACCACTTTCTAATGTTTAAAAGAAGCATGAAGGGGCAGAGGTGCAGTACTTTAAAAGAAAGTACGCTTCTTAGACCAACGGATGTGCAAGGAGATGATCGATGATAGAATACCGATTTTATTTTATTAATAGAAGTATATTAATTATCCTGAGTAAAAATCATTTGCAACGTCAAGCAAATAGCGAATTCCTTAACTACTGTATTTG
>NW_027112802.1:7902-8133 GCF_000696795.3 Halyomorpha halys
GAATGACAATAAGATAAGTTGGAACAATAAAAGACACTGCCGGGATCGTTAAGCTAGTATGAGCTCTTACTCTTCTGCTACAATGTAAAATATTTTCAGCTTGTAGAGCATCAGTAGAGAGGTTTTACCTCTAAAGGTAATAACAGTTTATTATTTATTATTCATAGGGTCATTGTATTTAATTACGCTTACAATAGCCATTGTAAGATGCTGTCTTGTTTTTCATATATT
>NW_027112802.1:10925-11631 GCF_000696795.3 Halyomorpha halys
TAATTCAATTGTATGCATGCATATAAACATCATGCATTTTTGTCAAATCTGACACCCTTCCTGCCTAGAACTAGGTTCAAATACACACAATTTTGATCCAAATATATTCACAACATTCATTTTCAGAAACTCGTGCCAACGTTTCAGCCCTCAGGCCATTTTCAAAGAGGCAAACTTGAATATTAATCTCATATTCTTTAAATTTTTTTCTGCAGGCATTGCCCATGTCATATAAAACTATTTACATTTTAAACCTAAAACTTTTTCACATAGATAATTGTCTTTTTTTTCTACTTACTAACATCATTTATGTAAATTATGATGTTAGTACGTAGAAAAAGAGATAATTATTTATGTGAAAAAGTTTTAGGTTTAAAATATAAGTACTTTGATATGGCATGGGCAATTAGCCTACATTTTTAAAGAATATGACATCAATATTTAACGGTGTCTCCTTGAAAATGGCTTGAGGGCCGAAACATTGGAGAGTTTCTGAAAATAAATGTTGAGAGTATATTTGGATCAAAATTGTGTGTGTTAATACTAAAATTACTTGTATTGATATGACATATCTTTGGTGCGGTCAGCAAAGAACAACATATATAAACAAAACCTGAAGATGGGGGAAATCTCCCGAAACGTTGCTATGTAATAAGTAATAAATTATTATACAGTAAGAAGGAAGAAAGTGTTATCATTCACTAAA
>NW_027112803.1:0-3101 GCF_000696795.3 Halyomorpha halys
GACAAACGGTTCAATAGACTATGCCGGAACAGAATTTTTAACCAAGACAGACTCGGAACCAAGTGTGTTCCTAAATACCTAAAGCACAAAACGCGAACGAAAGTTTTCCATTATAAGAGAATATTTTTTTTCATTACCCACATAAATAAAAATTTCCCCCACCTTCAGTAATGAACAAGCAATAGTATCTAAAATATAGTTTCAGGCTCATAAAATATTTGTAGGTGAAGAATTATTTTAAATTCAATATCTATGAAGTGAAAGTCGCTTCTTTGATGATGCATGATCCTCTGGTATCTTCAGTACGCAATCATTGTCAAGTTGCCATAACCCCCAGATAAGAAACTACCCTTTGATAGTATTTTTAATGATGGGGCAGGTACACATGCTTTGCAATCGGTAGCCCTATCTAATCAAAATCAGAAGACTCCCCTTTGAGCCACTAACGAGGGGCACTCGAGGGCCGCGAATTGAGATATCGCAATTACCGACCCCTCTCTCTCAAGATAAAACGGCCCCAGAGATTTATGACCCATGGTTCAACTTTAAATGATTACGGTAAGACCATTTGCGGGCACGAGTCAGTAATGATATCCTTCCATCATGAAAGGGCCCTTTCAATAAATGTACAGTATCCTGCATGCTACGCACTACCTCAAAGCAACTCAGTGTGCTTCTTGCCCAAGACGTTTCTGCATGCGAGGGTTTCAATGAATTCTTTCTTGTAACTCATTCCTTTTGTTAGGCGTATATAATTTTTTTTTCATTTCTAATGTAAAGGGTGAACAGGATAAGTATTCAACATTATAAATAAGGAAGCTCCCATAATTTATACTAAGTATGTTTCCTAAAATAATGCATGCGTTTTGATAGAAAAGGATAGCTGATAATAATAAACATCAGAGCATTTGACATTTGAGCATCATTTTTTTAATCGCTCCTATCCAATACTATTAAGGTTATCTAATCACAACATAACTTTTAATTAGCAGGGACTAAAAATAACTAATTATTTCTATTTCAAAGGATTTTGAATTACAAATTATTTTTTATTTTCCTAAAATAAAAATTGTATTGATTTGAACACTTTTATTTTACTCTTTTTTTCATCAAATCTCAAAATATCATTACTATCCTAATTGTTTTAATTAAAAAAATTAATCACTCTTTAACAATTTTAATTTAAATAGAATAAAATATATAAATAAGGTAAAAAAAAATTAAATTATTTTTAAAGCGACTTCTGACAAAAAAGAAAAATTCAAGTATATATTCACACAAATTTAAAGCTAATAAAAACCACTTTCATTCGATTTCGTTTTTAAAAAAACAAAGTGGAACCTTCAACTTTAAGCACTTCAGATAATATAAATGTAGAGTTGAAACATTCATTTCTTTAAGATGTCAAAATTCGGGCAATTGAATAATAAAAACTAAATAAGGGGAATAAAATATTTCTGTGAATTAAATAATTTAATATCATAAGAAGTTCTAGATTTATTCAGACATTTTTTTCGATTTATGATCTTCTTGATTTATTAATTTTTAATTAAAATCTAAAGAAGATGGCCTCGTGACCTTATATTGTAAACTGTTTTTAGAGTTCTACTACTGGGTAGTTTTTCTACATCCTTTATCATATCATTATGTAATTATGATCAAATTTACTTGTTGTATTTTTTTATACAGTTGTAAATATCAATAAATAAAAAAAAAATTAAAATCTGTACATCTGAACATATCGACTTTATACAGCATTGCGTTATAATAGGCCTGTTATGATTTATCATTAGTTTTTATGTATTCGTGATCACAAATAAATAGGTCATGTGTCTTAATTAACTCTTTCTTTTTTACTTCGATTCAACTTACACCACTTCTTCATTCAATATTTATGTTTATAATATTTTGTACCACCTCGGTAACTCCAGTAGGTCTAATTTTTTTTAATGAGGGGAGTTCCCTTACCTTGGACAGTTAATCCTCCTACAATATGTAATTAAGGGAAAGACATTAAATTTTGCTATTATTTATAAGCTCAGTGATAGAAAACTATTTCATTCTTTTTCCATGTTAATCGGTTATAATTTTCAGGTTATCAACGATATTTTTTTAGAGAGATGTGTGATACAGTTTCATGGGTTTCCATTTTCATCAGCTCTTCAATACAGTGTGTTCTTTCTAATAATTAAGAAGTTTATTACAAGTGGAAATCGATTTTTTATTACTAGTGACAGTAATTGCTGTTTCCTGGTCATAGAAAATTTTTCATGATGAAAATAATACAAATGGTCAGGAGATGTATCATTATAATGGACCATAACAAGGATACCACTTTATTCATTTTGAAGCATTTATTTTTTTTTCCTCTAAAATTTTCACGCTTCAGTAGGACAGATTTAATAGATTCCTTCATTTTTTTACGCGTTTTACACTTATTGACTTCTTCACAGATGGCAATAACTTCGGGAGATTGATATATTTAACCGATTTTATTTATAGCATGTTCTAGTCACATCGTGAACTAGGCGAATACTTAACGTAATATAAGAATTTTTTGGTAGATTTTGTAAGAATGTTTATCTTTGAAAAATCCTTAATTTTCTATTGGTAAACGAACATCCTTTTTTTTCCAAGTTATTTTTTTTTCGATACGCATTTGGTAAGGTGATACATCTTAAATACGAATTCAGCACTATAAAAACATATTGAATCCTTAAGATAAACAATTATATGAGCTCCTAAAAAAAAAAATTATATGAACCATCGGTGTTTTGACTACTTTTGTAGTCTTTCGTAGTGGCTTCACATTCAAAGTCAGATCAAGGGTTCTATAAACTATGTCCGAACACAGAGTTGAATAAAGACAGACAAGCAACCAAATTCGTTCCTGCATTTCTGAAACGTAAATGTTTTCGATACTGAGAATATTTTTTGTTATTCATTTCTTATAAGAACGCAAAGGTTCGGTAGTAGTGAAAAATAATACCTAAAAAATATTTATAATTTAGATATTTCACAGACTCATATAAAATATAGATTGATGGAATAAATATAGTCGGAATCAGACAAACGGTTCAATAGACTATGCCGGAACAGAA
>NW_027112804.1:0-43578 GCF_000696795.3 Halyomorpha halys
TTTTTTTTTTTTTTTTTTTTTTTTTCTTGATTAGATAAGATTCTATTTGTCAAATGGAGTTTCATTACTAAAGATGACAGTTTTATTTTTTAATGTTCTAAAATAACAGCTTTTATTCACTTCTCCCCTCCCCTCCACCACAGTAAATCAAAATTTGAATTTACTTATCAGTATGGACAAGATGTGATATCCTCACATTTTGAAAAGTGTAGTGAGGATAAGGATTATCTCAGATGAGTTTGGAGGTAGTGGAAGTCCTCCAGTTTTTAGTAGCCAACATGCCGTACATGCGCGATAAATATGGGTATGTTTTGACATTTTTGTCAATTAAGCGCTTTATTATCTCGACCAGGTGGGCTTGCAGCTTTTAATTTCGACTTACTTGCAATAAACATCCCTCAGAGAGCCTAACAATCTTGTTATGAGTTCTTGCAATTTTAAATCCAAATGGTGACCGCGCCGACATCCTGAGAGTTGTTGCATGTTTCCGAGCCAAGCACCCTGGTGATTGTTTGATAGACTAACGGATAGCCTCCACGTTTTAAGGCGTTCTCATGTTGGGGCACTACCCCTTCATCTTTTTTGCTGAGTTACCCTTTTCACGGTTTATCTTTGTTGTTCCGACTTTTTTTTTTTTTTTTTTTATGACCCTCTTTCTGGTCATTTCTAACATATGGGGGGTTATCTGGAGGTAACCAACCTATTCTAACCATAGTGGGAGTCAAGTTTTCATTCTGTGGGACTGAGGCAGTCGCTTAGCTCCCTCAGCTACAATCATCCCTTTGTTGTTCCAACCATCAAAGGATCATTTAAGGTGCATACAGACTGGGTGGTAATTTTTTTTTTAAATTTTCAATGTGGTATGTGATTTACTGAACCCATCAGTTGGTCTGAGATATGGATAGCATAGCAATGAATAAATGATTTAGACAGCTCTTGTACCCTGATACTTTTCTTTGTTTTGTAGCTGTTACTCAAGTTTGTTTTAAAATACAGTTGATTAAGCTTAATAGTAAATTTTTCTGGATGTTAACCCCAGGAGGAAACATTGGAATAAAATCATTTAATAAATAAATTATCGGAGTATGTAGAGTTATTATAAAGCGCTAAGAAATATTTACCCTAGTAATCAAGAAATCCAGTAAATTCTGGATTAACTATCAGCATAGATTTATGTCAACTGATATAATAATCCTACAATAATTAAAAACTTCCTTATTTCAGTAATTGATTATTATTATTAGATTATGCAAATAAGGTCTAGCAAAAGCTTTAATGTTGATACTTCAAACAAATTTTACCTATTCCTCTCCCTGAACTTCATCTAAACCCTATTTTACAAGGTTAGACAAAACAATCCTAATATTTTTCTCATACTACCCTGATTATTAATCAATTGTTCTGGAAAAATCAGTCCATGCTTCATCTTTGATATTGTAATTTACTAACAATCACATTGTTATTGTATTCGCTCCTTTGTGATTAATGCCTTCACCATTCTCTCAAAAAAGTGGCATTTCATCAATGTATTTAAATAATTTTTTAAGAATTTCAAATAGATTTTTGTGTTGACTAAGTAATTCAAAATTCCTTTAAATTATGACTGTTTGCAGTTTCAATTTAACAATTAATTATTAGCTAAACAATCTCAAGAGCAGATGAACTATTGCGTTTCCTTATCTTTATACATTTTCAAAGACAGTTTGAGAAATTAAGAAATTCTTTGAGTTATAACAAAATATTTAACATCTTGGAAGATCATTGATTGACCGTGTGTAATCAATAAAAAGATTTTCCAGGTGAGGTCAAAAAGCCACTCAAATAGTATGAAAACTAAATAAATAGTGTTATGTTATTTTAGTGACTTTCTGACAAAACCCGGATCATCTTCCTTTTATTAATATCTTATATCATTTGTCATCATCATTACTAGCCCAATAATCGTGGGTGAAATCCTTAGTTCTTGAAGAGCACCATAAGATTAGGGTCTCTTTATACTGTTGTAGATGGAATTTATATCTAAGAAGAGATTATTTGCCTTCATTCTGTATTCAAAAGCTTTTTCCAAATGACTCTGAGGCTATCTGGTCAGTACTTGATTTGGCTGTCTGGAAACCAGTTTGATATTTTCCAATTGCTCTGTCAGGAAATGAAAACAGTCCTACTGTTTAGAGGACAGTAAGTTAGGTAGTACTTTATATGGTCTTTTAATGAGCATCATTTATTTTATTCCTATATTTTGTTATAATTCCTGCAATCATGAATATTGCAATTCTTGTTAGAGAGCAAATAGTTAAAATAGGAACAAATATAGGGATCAATTATCATCTTGCTTATATCAAGTGATTTCCTTGTATATCCATTGCTTGTAACAATGGAAAAAAAATGTACCATCTCAAACATCTACTATCTAGTCTTGATATATAAATTTATAGATGGTTTATACAATGTTTTGATCTATAGCTATTCAATTTATACTTTCATTAAATAATGAGAATGTTGTATTAATTTAAAGGCAAACTAACATGAGATAATGGAAATGAACATTATATTAATAAAATGAAGATTTCTCTTGGTTTTGGGGACGATTTTTGCAGGGTTAACTGTAACTATAATTGTTGCAGTTGGCTGAGAGTGGTGCTGAAACTTCATCTGAGATGTGCCTTACCATTGATGAAGAAAGGAGGTCTCCGTTGATGCAGGCTATGGATAATCCTTCTTTTAGAACAGATGAGGTAGCAAATAATTCGCAAACTCGTGAAATGGATTTTCCAAACAGAGAATCTTCAAGTGAGAAAATAGATGATAACCCTGTTTTGAAAGATTCCTGTATACTATTGATAAATAAAGTTTGCACTCTTTCAGAACTTAACCAGACTGAGCTCGCTCAACTACCCCCTGAAAGCTTCAACACAAATGAGGAGAACAGTAGTCATAGTCGCATCCAGTGCATAGATTTACTTTCTGACAATGAAACTGATCAAGTATTGGTGATCTCAGATACTGATAGCGAATCGATTGCTTCAAGTTTGCTAGACAGTGATGGTAGTCTTCTCGATCTAAGTGAGATCCCTGAATCAGAAAAGTCATTACTTCTTGAAAATTTTTCACCGCCAAACCATTATTCTAAAGATTTTTTTCCCAGGAAAACGCAAACTCCAAAAAAAAGGAGGAAAAAGAAAAAACGGGTAGTACAAAAGAAAAAAAATACATCCGTCAAAACTCCTCCAAGTCTTAAACATAACTTAAATACTCAGTCTGGTGAAACCTGTAATGATAAAAAGATTAATGCTCCTTCAGATCAAAAGAAAAGAAACCTTGAGTCTACTAGTTCTTCTGAAGTGGTTAATACTAATATTCCTTCATCTTCTCTTGAGGAAAATTGTAATTTATCTGAAGATGAGTCGTTCCGAGGTTTTTGCTGCGAAGAAACTCAGTCAAATAATGAAGCAGTTAAGATCTGTACTCTGCTTGTTGACGAATCAATACAGAAAAATAAGACTGGTAGTATCGATGGAAAAGTCATTGATTCTGCTCAACATATGTCAGATAATGATGTTTCTTTGCCCAGTGTTGATGATACCAGTAAATGTATTACATTAGATAATCTCAATTTAATTAATGAAATTAAAAACTTAGAGTGTCAAGTTACTGACCTTAGTGAAAATATTCCACCAAAAAGTGCTGATTATGATGCTATCAAATCAATTTCAGACTCTGTTGTTTTAAAAGTGTTAACAAAGGATGATTCGAATTGTAATAACTCAATTTTAAATGATAGTGAATCATCAAAATGTAAAAATAACAAATTCACTGAAGCTACTGTGACTTCTCTAGAGGAAGTATGTCCAAACAAGATCAGTATAGATGCTGTAACCTCCAGCTCTAATCCTTCAGAGCTATCTGGAAATATTCAAAATATCAGTGAAAGTAAAATTGATTCAGATATAGATGAAGTTATGGCAATTTCCCATCAAACAGTCAATGACGAAAATATTATCAGCAATGTTTTAACTAAAGAATATACTTCAGAAGAAGGGTCAATAGAAACTTTAAATACAAAAAATCAACCAGTTATTCCAGCTATTAGTAAAAGTGACAAAGCAGAGTGTGCTTACAAAACCAACAAACGGGAATATAAAAATAATAAGCCCAAAATTCTTTGTTCTTTGGCATTAAAACAACCTTTTGGTCAAATAAGTGATTTATTATGTAATTTAAAAGGAGCCCATCCTAAAAATAAGTTGCATTTAAATAAGTGTAATGAAATTTGCTCCGAAAGTAAAATTTTTCCTATTGGTGATAATGATTCGGAAATAAATCTTGGACTTCAATTTGCCTCAACTGAAACCAGTTCTAATGAAGTTGACCTAAAGATACTTGATATTCCTACAAATCAGTTTTTTAATGTTAGTTATGATACAATAGAGGATTCACGATCACCCAAAAAGTCTGGATTCCAGGCAGAATTACATTCACCAAAAATGTTTGCGCATGTTTCTCAGGAAGCAAACTCCTCTGGAAACAACACTGAAGCTGGGAGAAAATTAAGACCAGCCATAACTATTGATAACCTTCCTATGAGGCCTCAGTCATTTGAAAGGGTTTCACATAGTGACGTTTTAGTGTCTAAAAGCACTTCTGAACGTCAGGTGGGGCTAGAAAGGAATATTAAAGAAGTTCCTTTGAATTTACACTCCTTAAAAAATATAGAATCTCCTATAGCTTATTCTAGTAATTTAGAAATTCAAATGGAATCCAAAAATTCATCACAATCTGAGATGAAGAAAATGTCTTCAAAACGTATTTCTAAATTTCCAAAGAAATCAGATTCATCAAAATTGAATTCCGACTTTTCTAATTTTCTTCAAGAAGAAGAAAATTTAAAATCTATAAAGATAAGTGTAAAAAAGAACCCTGATGTTTTTAACTTAGCTGAAACTACTCATGAAGTTGATGTAGAATCACCGGCACCGGCACTGGCATTCATCGAACATTCAGAACCTCATCAAAATTCTCTTTCAGAAAAGCATTCCCTCATTAATAAGTCCCGAACGAAGATAGAATTAAAGAATTCTGAAAGTAATTTAGATATTCAAATGGAGTCCATAATTTCATCAGAATCTGAGCCAAAATCGGTGTCATCAAAATTGAATTTGAAATCTAGTTTGCCTGAAGGTGAAGCAAGTTTAATAGAAAAAAAACTTGATGCTTTACAGATACATGTTAGTTCCCCAGACCATGAGTTGCAGTCTTGTAAATTAGAACCTACAAAATCCCTGGAAGGATCAAAGCCTCCTGAATTAACTCCTAACCTAGAAAAATGTAAGCCTCACAAAAGTAGAGGCCGCAAAGGAAAATCTAAAGTTCAGTCTAGAAAAAAAATTTCTGTCCAAATTAAGCCATCCAAAATTAGCAGTTGTGAAATTGCCCATACCTCTAAACATATAAAAGAAAAGGAGCTGCAAACTGAGGTTAAACATGAAGTGAAAGTTGATTTACAACCGCCTGAAGTAAGTTATTCGCAAGTCCATATGGTGTTGCCACCTTCTGAACCAAATCAGTCACATGAGGCATCGGTTTCAGAAACTCATGAATTTTATGATGATTCCGTAGCCCATATAAAGTCAAATGTTTGTACAAAACCTGAGGATTTATTGGTGATGAATTCATCTGTTAAAGTTTCCAAGATTCATTCTCAAATAGAAACCAAATATTCATGTGATGACTCACAGATTTATCCACCTCTAGGTGAAAAACTTGGTGAATGTTCTAAAAGTCTAGTACAAGCCAATGAACAAGGAAAGTTAAAAACAATTTTGATGGCAGCAGATGAAAACAAGTTATCTATTGAAATCGAAAATAATTTTAAACAGATTGATGATTCAATTACTCTTAATGGTGAAAATAATGTTGTTCCATTGGAAGATTTTGGAAAAAAAATGTCAATCGACGATTCCAAGGTTCATTCAAACCTAGAAAGCAAATATGTAAGTGATAATTCACCTTTAGATGAATCTTTTACAAATCAGCTTCCATCCAATAAAGGAGGAAAGTTAAAAGCAACTTTAACCGAGGCAGAAAAAAACAAAGTGACTGTTGAAATTGAAAATAATTTTATGGAAATAGATGATTCAATTTCTTTTTATAGTAATCTTTGTTTTAGAAACCAAGATCATGAAAACATAGAAAATGAAATGGATGAAAATAAGGGTAATTGCGTATCGAGAGATAATGAAATAAAAAAACATGATTGGTATAAAATTTGCAAAACCGACTGCTCAACATGTCACAATTCTATTGAACTAACAAGCAAACATAATATCATGATGAATGATTCAATTGATGTTTGTTTTTATTGCAAAGACAAAATTGATAACACTTCATTTGATCAATCATGTAGTCAGGTTTCAAGTACCTGTTCTTGCCAAGGGAAGAAAAGTAAATTCTCTGTTAATGATTCCAGTGTTAAGCGGCATCATGAAGATATGCGTTTTGAAGTTTTCAATGACAGTAAGCTGTCCCTAGGCTGTTCTTTGACTGGAAGTGATTTAAATTCTAACTATAAAAGCAATAAGGCTCTTGAAGAAAAAAAATCATTTGAAGATGGTTCTTTAAAAATTGTTAGTGAAGAAGTAGAAAATTCTTCTTCAAATATATCTGATGTTTCACCTCCTGAAAGAAGAAATACGCCTACTGATTTGGTACAAAATCCAATTCAGGCCATTCCAAACTTCATCGAAAATAGTTTGGATTTATCAGAAGCTGCTAAAAGTGATGTCCAAATTATTCCCGAAAAGAAAGATCCAAAAATTGAGTTAGTAGCTAATATGAATGATGAGTCAACTGAAACTCCCAATGAAAGTTCTATTCGACAATTTTGTGATGAAGTTAGTGATGATAATGATGATGAAAGAACCTATAAATCAAAACGTTATAGCAATGAAATATTCAGAGTTAGAATTATTTTGAAGAAGGTTATTGGAGATGATGACAGACCCTCAATAATGTCTCATGCAGAGTATTTTTGGGTACATAATAGAAAACGTTTGAGACAAGTACTCAAAACAAGATATTTTTCTGAAAATGACGAGCAACTTGTCATTTATACTGATGTCTGTGGTTTTCGTTATGCTCGCCTTTTTACTGAAAATATTCCAGAAAAAATTAACCCTAGAGTTGTTTTTGAAACAGGAGGAGATATGTCCTATTATTTACAAAAGGTAATCAAATACCATGAAACAGAAAAAGTAAACAGTCGTCGGACGGTACTGATTATATACGGCAATGCTTTACTCCCCAATAAAAATGTTTTTGATTTGTTACAATCAGCTTCGAATCTCGACAAGATAAAACTCATTGTAACTACTGTTACATCACAGAAACCTAGAACACTGAAATTTAACAGAAAACTGTTATACTACTCAAAGAAATTTGGTTACAATATATGGGATATTACTAAAATACATTTTTTAAATGATATCAATACATAATATTAATTTATTATTATATAATTTAATTTATTATTATAAAATTTAATTTGAATTATTTGTTAACATAAGGACAACAGTCCTTAATATGTGATTGTAAAAGATCCTTCATGATATTTTTTAAAAATTGGCTTTTGAATTGATTATTAGATTCTTGTAAATATATTTTGGAATAAATTAAACCAAGTTATGATCTCAGAATTATTAAGTTTCATTGAAAATATAAATTATTTATAATAAAGAAACACATTAGAATGTTTTTTAAAATGTATATTAAGATATCTATCTTATAATTAGCTGTAGCTGTATAAATTGTATTATATATCAGAATGTAATGTTTTGTTATAGATGTGTATAGTGTTTTTATATACCTAGGAAATTTGTAAAATTATCATTATTATTATATCTTTTTATCAATTATGTATTTGCAATATATTCATGATTTATTTTTCCAATATGCGTTTTCATTATCTATTTACGTTAAAAAGAAATCATTACTTTAACTTTAGATTATTCAACCAATCAGTAATCATAAAATTAAAAACCAGAATTTAAAATCACTATTTAAAACTTGACTAAATTTATTTTACCCCTTATTTCAGCAGTACTCTGGATTGACATTGAATGGTGGCTTGACATTCATCATGAATTTAATGAAAAATAGATTTTCTTTTATAAGAAGAAGAATAACTTTGTTAAAATTCAAAATTTGAAGAATGTTTTAATTAAGGGATGTCATTACCAGGCTTAAGTAGCAAATGTGAAAAATCACATTTTTTGAATTTTATTTAGTTTCATAAATTTATAAGATTTATGCAAAATAAAGTCTTTTGGTCGTAAATAATATTAATTCACTAGAGCTTAGATAAGTTAAAAGCCCTCGATATTACAACTTATATTGGGAAAAAATTAAATTAACTAGATAAAAATGAGGTATCCCACAAGAACCTTTATACAAATATTCAACAAAAAAAAAAAAAATTAAATATTTCTCACTTGAACATAGTGCCAACAGTCCACTATATTTAATTTGGTAGTTTATCCAAGTCTGTTTCCTCCTTTTTAGTACCAATGATTGATTTCCAGTTCAAAAAAAAAGTTTTTTTTTAAAATTCAGTTCTTGTTATGGTATTGTTTTGTTCAGCAGTTGATATAACTGTTCTGTTATCTCCCAGCATTTGGTAGTCTCCAGGTATGCTGACTATAGATATAAATCAAACAACATAAGGGACCTTTCCAAACTCAGGTACTTTTCAGTCGCCAGAGTGGTAACTGAAAATGTGATCAGTTCGATGATAATTAACCAGTGACTCTCAGTATGATCTTAGATAAGCTTACCTTTTTTATTAATCATTTAAAACTAAAAATAAAAAAATTTAGTCTCCTCAACTGAATGGGTCATAGTAATCTGACCCAAGAAATGGGATATATATCGACTTTTATGTTGCTCTAAGAATAAATGAAAAACAAAACAAAGAATATGTTTTTCACTGCTTTTCATCAATAATGACGATTCTGATTAAAAAAATATTTTGGTTGAAGTACTCTGTAGATAGTATCTTGTACTCATAGATAAGTTCCTATTATAGGTAGTGTCTAATATCTGTAGATACAATGTGACAGCTCTACTAGCTTTAGGACATTAGTAGAGAATGTTAACCTTCCAGTCAACCATTCCCTCTTTAACATTTATCAAATTTAAAATAAAGTCAAAAACTTTTTTCTTTTTTGTTGGATGTACCATTATTATAGAAAAGTAGCGATGTAATTATATAATCAGACCATTAAGAAAGAAATCATTTCTCGATTTGAAAAACACAATTCCTAAGTAACCTTTCATTGAGCATCCTTGTTCAAATTTTGTTTACAAAACTATGGTAAGAATCATGTTATCAGAGGTAGATTGCTAATTGTCAGTTTTATATAGTTTGATACTGGTTATCTGTTGTTACAGAATATTTTATAATTTTATGAATCTGAAGCCGAATATTGTCATAAATCAAAGAGGTAATGGGTGGAGTAAGATTTAATCGTAACCTTACCCCTTGAATCCTGTGATCTTGAGGAAATTTTGAATTTAGCTCTTTGGAAGTATTGAACTGGACCACAAATTGGACTATACTAAAGTTGTACCTTCTTTTTAACTATGTATTATTCACCTGATAAAAGGGGGATTCAATTGATTTTATTAATGGATTGGGGTAATTTGGGAATAGGAACTTGTATCCATGATACTTGGTTTTAAATCGATTTTTAACCGAAAGGGAGTGATTTTGAAGGAAATTGGTGCAAGGATTGCACTGAGTAAGCTTGAAATTGACAAAATCATTTTCGAGTGGATTTGAAAGAGCTGTCAAGAATAACTTTATTAAGTACTGCTAGCGCTATCTAGAAGGGACCTTTGATACTTGCTACTCTTTTATCGATACTATTTTTCGATGAAATCTGCTTTATGTGCGATATTTAGCTCCATGTTGGGGACTGACTTATTATTTGTCATAGATCGATATAAGCATCGGTATCGTAAGGATTATTGATACTTAAGTGGCATTGCAACGTTCTTATACTTACCAATGTAATATTTCTCGAGTATCTATTAGCCTAACATGCATTCATTAAATTGGAACCTTGGTTGTTAAAATACTATGTTCAAATCAAGATAAAATGTAGCTAGTGTATATATAATTCTTCGTTCTTTAAGTACTATATATCATTGTATCTGTTTAATAAATAAAAATAGGAGGTAGGAAAAAAAAAAAAAAAATACTGTGTGTATTCAGAATTAAAGATATAGCGATTCCACTAAACATCGATCCTCCGATAACGATCGATGACAAAAATAATATCGATAATAATAACCTCCGAAAATAGAGTTGCGTAGTTGATTGAACGAATTATCGCTTGTGTTATGCCGATATTGTCGGAAGAAAATATTAGATACCTAATACTATCTCCAGCTTTAAGTTTGGCATGTGAGTCTTATTGGTCCTGTATTAATAATTCCACTACCTAAACAATGAAGTACTGGCTATCCTTGAAATAAATATTTACCATCTACGTGGCATTCGAAGCCTAACATAGCACCAATTTTGGCATTGTTTGAATGTAATTGATATTGGCCTAGGAGCGTTCCAATACTCTGAGGTATCGATTCTTTTTGACCGTTACCTTCGAGATATCATTACTTACCGTCTGATACTTGCGATACCAGTATCGATTCTAAGCTTTCTTAGTATATCATCGAATTTTGGCACATTATTTTAAGTAGTATAATAATAAATTCTTGTCAATCTATTTCGCCTTAACTCTGATTCTCTCCAAACATATTTATTCAGGGTTTTCCTGAACTAAATGTCAGTAATTGAAGTATGAATAGTTAACTGGAAGATTATTGATTGACCGTGTGTAAAGATGAAAGGAATATGGTCCGGGTGCGGTCAAAAAAACTCAAATAGTAGAAATATACTATTTTAATGAGCCAACGTTTCGCCCCACGTTGCAGGGCTTCTTCAGGGCTATTTTGACGGCAGTCAAAACAAAAATCTAACAAAAAATTGGAAGATTATTGATTGACCGTGTGTATAGATGAATGGAATATGGTCCGGGTGCGGTCAAAAAAACTCAAATAGTAAATGATTATACTATTTTTATATATATTTTAAAAATAGTATAATCGTTTACTATTTGAGTTTTTTTGACCACACTCGGACCATATTCCATTCATCGTTAACAATAAATGTTCATAGTTAGTATCTTGTCTTAATCCGTTGTCAAGTCTAATTTTTTATAGGGTTTTCAAAGAATCTCTTAAAAATAGTAATCCAAAATCCAATATCAAAAAAATCTCTTCTAAACAAAACAAAAACCAACTAAATTGTACCAGTATACGCAAACTACAGCATATTGCTCTTTAGAACTATGATTAATGAAGACTAGCTTCTTTACTAGCCTTCTACAATTCAAGATAAGAAAATTATATATAGTAAATTGATTTTGTGGTGCAAGGGAACGTTCGAGATGAAACGGAAGTAGTGGGATACAATGCTGGATGTGTTTAACATTTAGATTTAAATATTTGATATTTAAATACTTGAAAACTAAAAATTGGGGTAACATACTGGAAGTGAGGGAATTGTTAAACATTCTATCATCATTGTAATGAACTCTGATTCAAAATTGTATCTTGAAGAAATACCAAGATAGAGAGGATATAGTGGAAAAGATGATAGCACAATGTAATTGTTATCATTCTTTAAAAAAATATTAATACATTATTTCATTTCCAAAAAGTTTCGCTTCTGTGGGCCAGTACCAAAACTGCCACAATTTGTTTTTAAAATATTTGCAAGTTCTCACTGAAACCTCCTATCTTTTTATCAATCACTAACATCATATTAAGCTAAAGAGTCCATTTGATCATCCTTATCTCAAGAACTATAGATTGATTCTTTAACATTTTTCTTACGCTGTAGAATAGAAGACATCTGGTATGTTGAGTATGGATACCACCTATAAATTGAATAAAATGTATCAACACAAAAAGATTGCAAGTATCCGGGCGGAAAGTCAGTCAGAAAATTATTAAAGGATTTTGGAAGTATTGGAATTCCTTATTCTTGGCAGAAGTGAATCTAGAGGGGAGGGAGTTATAGAATTTTGTTCTTGAAAACTTTTTTCAATTCCATATAAATACTAAAGACCTTTTATTGGAAATTAAATTGTATTGCAAAATTTGAATTCTTTAAAGCATATGTTTTGGGTCAACATTTTCAATTAGGTGTATGAAAATGATCTGATACACAGAAATTTTATGGACCCACCACTGGTTCATGACATTCAGATGTAAACAAATTACACACCATTTTCAGTCCTCGATTAAAATGAGGATTACTGTCTGATTGAGATTATTTCATCTGCAGTTTAATTGGTCTATTTTAGGCAAACAGTTGCAAATTCCTTATTGGCCATCCCCATTATTAATTCATATTATTCGTTAATAAACATTTTAAGAAGATTTGTTTGATTTCAAACAAATACTGATGTTCGAGAAAAGTGAATGTTCCATCCATAGTGCTCAACTTCTGAAGAAATTTAATTTTTAGAACAGCTCGAGAACTTCTGTCTTCTATCATCATTGTTAATCGAGGACATATTCCAAGGTAAAATTTAATTTATTGCTTGTATTTTAATAGTTAAATTATTTAAACATGGTTCATAATTAATAGCTTTGAAAACTGATCATTAATTCAAATATGTATAATATTGAAAGTACATAATTCATAATATAACAAAATCTTATCAGACAGTTCTTGTTTATTTATTCATAATAGCCCTTTTCTAATACTTCTGTTTTTTTTGTTTTTTTTTGTTCTTTGCACTATTAAGTTAGTGACTTCTGTGCATTAAAATTGGTCTAGTTAAATATTTTTCCAATTAAAAACTAACATGCAAGTCATTCTTAATAGTCTTTATTTATAATTATTCAATAAAAATATTTAAAATTTTGCGATTCGTGGATTAAGGGTAATTTTATGGATTTCAATTTTTTTTTTTTGACAGACCTACTTAATTTCTTTTTAATAGTAAAAAAATTTGTTTGGAATACCTCAAAATTCCCGAAATTGCTCCTCAGCCAGTAAATTTTTCCTTACAAATACAATATGCTTTCTATCAAGATATCTTATATACACATTGTTAAGTTTTTATTCTTTCAAACTAAGTTTTTTTTTTTTTTTTTCAGGAATCAAAGATTTTTCAAAAACCTTTAAAAAAAGAGGTATGAGATCAAAATAGCTGTGCTGTAGACACTAAGGACGTTCTTATAAATATTTACAATTGGAAAGCGGCCGAACAAGACTGAACCACGATGAGCCACCTGGTGAAGGCTCATTGGGGAGACCAAGGATCACATCGGTCTGTTGCATCTTGGAGAAAGAGGGTCAGAGAGAGGAACTTAGACTTGTCAAAAATATATAACATTGGATTTTCCTATTACATTGATTGAATATGGACCACCAGTCAATCAAAGATCCCATAATAGACTTTTAAATGATTGGCAATGGCATATATAACCAAAGTCGGAAAAGCTGTTGAGAAAAATGGTTGAATGTCAAATTCATAATAAAGCAGTTTCTGAAAAAAAAAACAAGAAATTCATCTGTTGAAGTAAAACAAGAAATGGTGATTTATGTATTAGGCTTTCATACATATTAAATATCTTACGAGTGTCAATGGGTAAACTTTTCTATTAGCAGGTGTAATGAATGCTTAACCTTAAATATATTATTATGTTGATTATGTATAAATAAATTTTGATCGAAACATGTAAAGTGGCTTTGTTGAATGGTAGTTTAATATTAAATAACAACACGTACCCTAGAAAGTAGAATCGAAAGATTTGAACTGAAAGTCCTCCGTACAATTACAGTAGCAATCTGAGATCAAAATCTTAACACATGGAGGAGTAGAACAACAGTGAACTGCTTGCAAAGACTGGTAAATCAATATCTCACAATATGAAGGCAAGGAGGTAAAGATGGTCAGGGCATATGGCTGGAAGCAATCCATGAGGACCCCTCTTCAAAACAATGAATGCCAGTTTAGTAGGCAAGTGACTATGTGGGAGGCCAAAAATCAGATGAACATGATAGACAGAATCATCAAAGATCTGAAAGATTTGCATGCAGAAAACTGGAAAGCAGTAGCCCAAGACAGGCCGGTGTAGAGGTTGGTTTGGGTGGCCAAATATCTTCAATGTCTGTAGAGCCAACCGAAAAATAAAAACATCAAATATTTATTAAATTAAAAATGTTTGTATTTGTTTAGCATTATATTTTTTTATACATTATAGCTTTAATGTAACATTGGTATTTTCATTTGTCATAAGATTAAAAATTACACATTTCAGTCTAAAATATACTTAAGATGCCAATTTTTGTGTACTTTTTTTTTAGTATAGTGGTAAATGACAACTTCTACTTCATTATATCACCAATGTGGAATAATTATATGACCTAACAAACTTGAAGGTGCGATGCTGTTAATAACAACAGTCTAAGCCTATTATCTCCTCTACAAAATGCCTATTGACAAGGTTTGGCCTAACACACATCATCTCAGCTACTCCTTGGTCCAGAATTAGTTGCATTTTCTTTTCTCATTCCAGCCAACAGCATTACATGTTTATTTCAGTGCAGAGTTTAATTTTAATTTTTGTACATATCAATTGCTGTATATGTTGTAAACATTTGCAGTGAAATGTACTGATGGAAGAATGCCACAACATTCTGATAGAAGAGATTTTGAAAAATAAACTGTATAGGTGTTGTGTTAATATTTAAAGAAATCCTTTTGAACAATGTATGTTGTTAAGTTTTATTTTCTTCACCTAAAAAGAAGCTACAGATATGAATGCATTTATTTTGCTCAGATTCCTATGAACAGTTTTTCACTAATGTGCTAATTGAATGCTGATGTGGATCTGAATCAAGATATTATTAAATAGTGCTTTTCATTAGTTTTGTGATGATTTGACATGTCCATGTATTTACTGTTCTTTGAACTATGAATATTTAATTCTATAAACTTTTTATTTATTTGTTTATTTTTTTAAACTTTTGCTATTGTTAGTTTTTTTAGTGATAAGACAAGGGCTGTAATCAGATCAAGGAAGATAGAAAAAAAGAAAATGAAGAAGTTATAGTTTATTTTGGTTAAAGTGTTGGATTAGAAAGTGCCTTAGAAGAAACTTTTGTTATGTTATTAAAGTTGTGTTATTTTACTTCATAATGATTACAAAAAAAAAGTTTGGTATTCAGTTAAACTGTATCTAAGTTTGATTTTTGACTATGTTTATGAACAAGATCAATGATTGTTTGTGTTTTATAAAATTTAATTTAGAAGTGATAGGAATTTTTTTTATAATTAAATACCTCTGTTAATTTTTTTTTTTTTTTATTCTTTGTTTTTATACACAGCAAATTTTATATTGTGTCCTTTTTATTTATTACTATATGAACATTTATTATCATTATTTGTTTTTAAACTATAATTTCTTTAAAACCACTTGGAAAGTGGAGTCATTCTGTTAAAACTATCTTCCTCAAAATTTATTTTCTTGATTTTGTTGGTATAATCAATATTAGTGATTTTAGAGATGAATGGTTTAATTGATAATTATACTATTTTTTATTTATTGTATTAATTTATTTTGTTTTTCTTGTTGTGCAAAAACTGATGTATTATCTCATTTGTTGTTATAAAATAATTAAGTTCATTACTTTATCTCATGTTATGATTTGTCTCTGTTATGTATTCAGTGACTGGGAAATTTAAATGGGGAAAGTGGGTTTCTTATTCACGGTTGCAAGTTATTAATTCAGAAATTAACAGTGTCATATTTTTTACTTATTATTATGTTTTGAATTATTGTTTAAAAAAAAACACTTGAACTTTGTGTAAGTAGTTTTACTTAGGGAGACCTTAATAATTGAGTACTGTCAATAACTTAAATTTTATTAATAGATTTGTTTATATATTTGTAATTAGTGAATTTAAATATATTTATTTTGAATTGTTATATTTTAATTATAACCTCTTCATTGGTTTAAACAATATTTAGAGATAAATATTTGTTTTAATTTATGAAAATGTGATTATACTCTGAAAGTCGACCAGAAAAAAAAAAATCAACACTGCATTTTTATTAAAATCATCGATGTGAATATTTAACTAAATTGATTCATCATCATTTGATTGAATGGAATCAATATTTTAGCTAATTAATACTACATTATTTTGTCTGTAAATTAAGAATTTAATTGATATTCTCATATTGTATGTAAAGTTCTATTCATCTGATTACCTCAAACCAAACATGGGCTCTTCTGTGAAGAGTTTTTTGGTTGAATATCTAAATAAGAAACCCGTTGATTTCTCCTTAAAGAGGTGCTTTTCTGTTGGATGCTTCTAAGTAGTAAAGGTCTTGAGGAAAGGCATCTAGAGACTGAACTTGACTCATGAAGGTTTCCGTTAGTTGCTTTAAAAATACTGAAAATATTTCAGATTGTTTTGTAATACTATGTAAAACTCATAAAATTCATCCAAAAAATTGAAAGTAGCCTTCATTTCACAGATGACATGAGCCTTAGTTATGAGACTGTATATTTTACAGGACAAAGGATATCAATTTAAAACAATTGCTTTTGAGTAAGAAATCAATCAATTAATGATTATTTTTTGCTTACTTTATGTTGAAGAAAAGAACTAGACATGTCCTTGCAAAGCACAAAATTCATTTGATTTTGCATTTATTCTAATCTCAAGAGTTAATAACAGGTTTAGCAACAATAAATATTGTGTTTAACATTTAGATCAACTGAATTTGATTCATTAAAAAATATGAATATCTTTTTTTCTTTTTTTTTTTTTTTAATTTTGTGTTTTTAATTTTATTTTCAAATATTAAAACAAATTACATCATATCAGATATTGTAATTTAGTAAGTTATAAAAATGTTTATAATCATTTCTTAATTGCTAGAAAGTACCAAATTTAATGCTTTGATGGTTAGACTCTTGTGTTTTGAATCAATTTCGTTATACAAGATATTTCAGGATTAAGTGTCTAACTGAAAATATGGGTTAAGGCGTTTTAAAAAAGGAAAACATAATTCCCTATGAAAGTATGTTCATAAACTTTTTGTTAGGAGATATTCACATCTGAATATTTTCAATGTTCTGAATCATATAGATATAAAAAAGGAATTAATATATGTTCTAACTACTTCATTAATGAAACATAATGATTAACATTCCAATTAAATATTGTCCAAAAAGATTTCATTAAGCATTAAGACAGGCTCGGTTGTCACACGATCCAGATCTAACATCATTAGATATTTTTTTAATGTGGCATTAAACATAAATTCTATTCAAGGCTGATTAATGGCCTTTATTCTTTGGGAAAAAAGATAATTAAAATTTACAAAACACATATCCAGTGCTATTCAGCCACTGTTACTTAAGAAGATGATACCATGCCTTATCTTGAGGCTCTAGGTGATCACTTTGAAACAACATTTAATATGAATGTTAATGTTTATATTTCATTGATAAAGTAGTTAATACATATATAAATTTACTATTTACTTATTATAACCTAAATAATTCATAACCATATTAATCTTCAGATACAGATACTTCCTAAACGAAGTGTTATGGAAATTGTTTTCTTGTTTTGAGATCCATAATTCATAGTTTCAGTTTTGGCACAACCCTGAAACACCCTGTAAATCATTTCCAGAGATAATATATTGTCAAAATTAATTTTCACTTGTAATGCAGTGATTCCTAAACTTTCTTAACCACGGCACCCTTCTTTGGTTAAAGAATTTGCAGTACTTTTGCAATATTAAATTTTCAGTAAAATTACTATGGTTAGGATGAATATGTAGGAAAAGAAAGATAAAAAAGCAAAGTAAATGCTGGAATGCACATGCATTCATATTTGTATTTTAATGTTAATTTTTTTTTTTTTTAAATCAATTTGAGAAATTCAATTTATAGACCAAGAAAGAGAAATTTTTCTCATACTTATAATACATTTTATCCACGTAGTAATACTATTTCTAATGATTATAATTAAATTTTTTTAAATCAATTTGAGAAAGTGGCATTTGCTTGTGTCACCCAGTTATGCAATATTAAAAATTAAGTATAACTATTTAAAAAAGTTTACTGTCCACTGGTTGGGAACTACTGATTTAAAGGTAAGTTCAAGACAAACAGAAATGCTCATCTTTATTAATTTTTTGATGTATAACAAGTTGTATGGAACTTATAGCCTCAGAAAATATGCTTAAGCATTACTCTACAATAAAAGACTCATTCATAGAAAGGCGAAATAATTTTAGCATTAACAAATAATAATATATTTTAAATAACAATATTTTATTGTTATTTTACTGTTTCACATTTTATCCCCACAGTTTATTAAGTTTACAAGAGTATAAAGTAAATTATAACTGATAAAGAACATGTAAGAGTAAATATAATTGGAAAAATATACAGCATTTCAACTCCAATCAATAAAAAAAGACAATATAGAATGTCAAAATAAAAGTTCAACTAAATGTCGATAGATAGCAGCATAAATCAAGAAAAAGCAGAAAATAATACTTTTAATTATCACCGCTAGAGGACACTAGCGTCCAAACAATCATGTACATAGCCAAATATAGCAGAAAATATTTATTTTTATAAAATGATAATAGTTAAACTAACTGCCTATAGGTAGCAGCACAAATCAAGAAAGGTATGAAATAATAGTTCCAATAAACGCCGCAAGAGGCCAGCACCATCCAAACAGCAATTTCCGAAGTCCAGCAGGAAAATTTTTAGTTTGTATTAGGATATTAGGAAGTCACAGGAGCTAAACAAGTTCTTGCAATCGTGTTGGAACAAACCCAAGGTTCGTTCCAACACAAGTTTAAACTATCTGATCGTATCAGTTTAGCTCCTGCGACTTCCTAATATCCTAATACAAACTAAAAATTTTCTTGCTGGACTTCAGAAATTGCTGTTTGGACGGTGCTGGCCTCTTGCGGCATTTATCGCAACTATTATTTTATACCTTTCTTGATTTGTGCTGCTACCTATCGGCAGTTAGTTGAACTATTATCGTTTTATAAAAATAAATATTTTCTGCTATATTTGGCTATGTACATGATTGTTTGGACGCTAGTGTCCTCTAGCGGTGGTAATTAAAAGTATTATTTTCTGCTTTTTCCTGATTTATGCTGCTATCTATCGACATTTAGTTGAACTTTTATTTTGACATTCTATATTGTCTTTTTTTATTGATTGGAGTTGAAATGCTGTATATTTTTCCAATTATATTTACTCTTACATGTTCTTTATCAGTTATAATTTACTTTATACTCTTGTAAACTTAATAAACTGTGGGGATAAAATGTGAAACAGTAAAATAACAATAAAATATTGTTATTTAAAATATATTATTATTTGTTAATGCTAAAATTATTTCACCTTTCTATGAATGAGTCTTTTATTGTTATAACAGATCGGTTAGAGACTCCCAATAAAAAAAGAATTAAATTCTGATTGAAGTACTGAATTTTAAATTAGTTTTGTTTTGAATTGCTATGAACTATTTACATAGATTAAAAGCGTAAGTTTTAACATGTACTATGTGTAAATTTACACAACAAGAAGTTGTTATAAATGAAGAAATTAATAAGGATGAGCAATTTTGCTTGTGAAAATATAATTAAATAGTGGTTAAAAGAGTAGGGAAAGAAATTTGATTATTTGACTTAAATTATGATAAAATAATTTTTTCTTACTATGAGTGTATTTCACATTGTAATAATGGATAAATAACATAAATTTAAATATGATTATACTACCCTGTTTTAAATTAGTTTAGTCCTGAAAAATTGAAGACAATACTATTTAAACATAGGAATTTACATAGATTAAGAGAGCCATGCTTTTAAAATCTTTTGCTGAGGATATATATTCCCAAAAAACCTTATTTAGTTATTATTTACTATGAATGAACAACTGTACATTCCTTCATGTATATCAACTTAATAAACTGTGGAAATAAAATGTGAAATAGTAAAATAACAAAAATATATTGTTATAATAGATTGGTAAGTCAAACTTGCCAAAACAAATCAAAATTGTTTTTATATTCTAAAAATTATGTTTTAATTCTATTAACAACCATGTACACCGACTTATAATCCAAATTTCCATTTGTTATGCATAAAGTTTGCTTTTGTACAAAACTAAAGCAATATCTTGAATTTAAAGCAATATTTTTAATTTTAACTAAATGACTGAGTTGATCTAATTGATACAAACTTAATATAGGACCTAAATGACCTATGTACAATCTAAGATATATGTTGACGATTTTCTCCAAAAAGTCTAACAATTCGAAGTAAATTTAATTAGTCGTGATTTCAGTATATAATACAATGTTTAGGCCCAATGGTTCTCTTTAAAGTGGCTTATAATTGAAAAGTGGATTTTGTGAAAAATCAAAAAAAAAAAAAAACTTTTTTATCGCTTTTAAAAGAACTTTTGAACCAAAAACTTTCTTTTTGAGCTAAAATTAAAGCTGATTAAATTTACTTGAAGTTCAAATTCATTCTACATGACTTTTCTCTCAGAACAAATATTTTTCAAAATAAGACACGATTATGAAATTATTTGACTTTTTGAAGCAAATGGTTAATTTGTGAAAATTTGTATATTAGAAGTGATTAGTGATTGCACAGAGCAAATTTTGTTCTTAGATCATAGAAAATTTTATTGACACTAAATGAGAATAAGATAAGCTCTTCAGGCACATTGTTCATTATTTAGTACTGGAAAATTTTGCTATTTTTAGACTATTACATTTTTTTTATAAATGGATTCTACTTCTAAATTCCAAAAATTAAACATTACTGCCCTGGCATAAACTGGCAGGTTGGGGACCACTGTTCTAATGCATATTTAAAATTTTAAATGGTAAGAAAAGTAACATGTACCTATATGAAATGGTATTTTGGTTCCTTTGAGACATATCTGATTATCAAGTTAGTATATATCAGCACCTCAGAAACAAAATGTATTCTTTAAAAATATTTTATGTTATTACAAATTTCCACATAAAATTGACAGATCTTAGTAGAGATTAAACCCACTGAATTGACAATACTTAATACCATGAGTAATATTAGTGTTTAACCATATGAAAATCACTGTTTTAAGAGAATTTTCTAAAGATCAACTTAATATTGCAGAAATGTATTGTTTAGTTTTCACTATTCATGTATTATGAAACCCATACTCCATCTTTATTATTATTATTTTATAGATTAATTGTACTATTGAAAAGGGTTATTATTCATAATTATAATTTATAAAACTAACGATTGTTTGTAAATTTGTTTAAATTAAGTGATGAAACTGAATAGAAGCATAAATTCAGGTTATCCAATTTGAAGCTTTGAAAATAAAAAAATTGTGAATAATTTTTAAATACATGTATGTTCAAATCACTGATGCTTCTCCTTATTTTATCATCTCATTTTAAACTTTATAATACAGCAATTTTACAAAAATGATATGTTTGTGAAAATATTTTGTATGCACACTTCTTGTATTCAGCCTAAGCTGATAATGTTTGAGAAAATGCCTCATTCCTTGGCGGCAAAAAACAATAATAGTGTGTTATAGATTGAAAATTAAAGTTAACGGTTAGTTGAAAACTGCAATTTAGACTTTAATTATGCATTATAAAAAATAAACAAAATTTAGAACAAATTCCAAGATAGTTCTTGCATCTATAATCTCATAAGTACTCCTGTTAGTTCAAGCACACACATAAAGTAAGAGAGTACAAGGAATGGAACAAAACAAGTTTGTATTGTCTAATACCCTCTACCTTATTTTATCCAGTCAGGTATAAGATAATAAAATGGAAGGTTGCTTAACCTAAAACCATGCCAACATAATAATAAAAGTATTGTTATTTACCCTCACAAATGTTACCAGGTTTTCATTAATTTAAGAATGAACACTTTACTAAACATTTCTCAACAGGGGTGGAACATATATAAAAACATATAAAGCGATGAAAAAAAATGAAATTACAATGACAATGAATGTTACTCATGGGTACAGGAAGTTTTGTCAGAGAGGTTCACAACATTATCTGGTTTAAGGCAGAAGAGGGAAATGATCCAACACCTCATGTTCAATTTTTCCCTCGAAAAAGCTATAACAGATTCTGGCATCCAGACCACAGGAATCCTCCTAAATCGGATGACCCAAATAATAGAATTTGTTGATGATATCGACATAGAGGGAAAATCCTTTGCAGCAGTATATGAAGGATTTATGCCCTTAGGAGAGCCAACAATGAAAATCAGCCTCTTCATCAACACTTCCAAAATACATATGTACAGAGCCCTCTCATTTAGCACCTATGCTAATGAGATTTGAACTCTTACTAAAACTCTAGAAACATCTCTGTTTGCAATAAAAAGGAGGATTCTACAATGCATGTCCGTAAGGATCCAAGAAATACCACAAAAATTAGAAAACAAATATAATAATTAAGGTACTATTCAATGATCTAGATGTATGTCAATTCACCAGACTCACAAGACATTGTGTTTGATCAAATATTTAACTTTATAAATAAGATAATTTATTTGTGAATATAACAAGTAAGTTTAGCATAATAGTATATTTAAACATAAATAAATCACTTAAGTAGCTAGTGCATACGTACTAAGTCACTTAAGTAGTTATTGAATGTTATTATACTAAGAATTTTCATTTAGTAATAGACATTTTATTAGAGAAAGAAGTATCTTACATTCCGATAAAAATTCTAAAAAACATAACTTAAATTTCCCAATTGAAATAAATATTAAACTTGTTTTTATATATTTCCATGGAATGACAGAATTTTAATTCCCTTCTTCCTGGTGCTCCTCTTCATCTGGAATCATTTCTTCATCCTCTCCAAATTCTTCATCTTCAGCAGAAGCTTCCTAAAAAAAATAATAAAAGCTTAAAATACTATTTCTTTACAAGTAACTTGCAGATAAATATTCTTCAACAGGAAGGCTTTAATGATAAGCTTAACTGAGGAGGGTAAGGGGATTTTTTTTTTCAAATAGTTCTTCAGTCAAAAATGTCTCCTTCTCTACAAAAATATAAGATACAGTGGCAAAATTTAAACACACCTTATTATCATATTGAATTTAAAAAATGTATAAATACATTTAACAATAATGTGCAGATCTTAGTTATCAGTTTCCAGGTTTATAAGTCCAATTTTTTAATGAAAGAAAACTAAAAGTCTGTAAGAAAGCATCATCTGTTTCCATAATCTAATTGAATAGATTGTATGAAATAAGTTATTAATTATTTCATTTTAAAATTTTATAGTTACATATTTACGAATATTAATGATATTCATAAATATTTTTTACTGAAAATTTGTATCCTTATTTATTCCTGAGAAGAACTTGATGACACAAAATAAAATTGGTCTTCCTTTGCCTAATCTAATTTTAAAATCTTAATTGTTTGACCTGATATTGTTGATATTCTGAAACCAAATCGTTCATGTTTGATTCTGCTTCTGTGAATTCCATTTCATCCATCCCTTCACCAATATACCAGTGCAAAAATGCCTTTCTTCTGAACATTGCAGTAAACTGTTCTGAAATCCTTTTGAATATTTCTTGAATAGCTGTGGTATTCCCTATGAATGTCGAAGACATTTTAAGCCCTCTCGGTGCTATGTCACAAACAGCTACTTTAACATTATTTGGAATCCATTCCACAAAGTATCTATAAAAAAAAAAAAAAATGTTACATTTTGATGATGAAAATACAATGGCAATACCAAATAGTTACTTAAAAATTACTAATAACTCTATTTCTGTTCAAAAGTGTCAGTAAAATCATTATTACAGATAAGACAAAGAATATTAGGAAAAAATGCTGTATATCCTGTGTCTTGGTTGCTAAATATCACATTTAGTGCAGTTAAGAAATAATTCATGCCTTTTTAATTTTTTTTTTTCTATAGTGCCTCTCCTAAAGAACCATTATTTATTATTATATATAGATAATCGACCATATGTGAATTAGAAAGAGATGGTCAGGGTTGGGATCAAGAAAAACAAAAGATAGTTTCAAATATTTATTAATAGCCAATCTTTGACCCACATTGAAGGTATTCATCAGGGATGTTGTGATTGGTGGAAGTGTAAACTAACAAAAAATTTGAATAACTTTCATAATTTTCTAACAAAAAAAAATTAAATTAATTTCTTAAATATCTTTTTTAAATTAATAAAGTTCATTAATCTACACCTTCATCAATAACAATAGCCCTGATGAGGACATGGTATCCAGTAACAACATTGCTTATTAATAAATTGTTGAAATAATTTTTTTTTTTATCACAATCTAACCTATCTCTATTAATGTTTTAATTGATGTATTCATACCAAAAAAATGTTACATTTATTAATGTAATTTTACTAAAAAAATAGAATAAACAAAAAAAATATACTGTATTACAAGTTAGAAATTAATTTAATACATATCGAAACTTCAAGTCTAAATCTATTATGTGTCATGTTCCAGCAATGGATAGTCTCTAACTTTCATTTGATTATTTGTACTCTTAAGTAATGTGCTTTTTAGTGTTATATAATGAATATATTTATATAAATCCGAAAGCAACTGAAACTTTTCATGGTTTCCAAATTTCTTACAATGTTAAGTCAATTTTCATATTATTCTTTTTGTAATATAGTTTTTAAATTATTGTAGAAAATAACAACACATTTTTACATACCCTGAATTTTTATTTTGTATGCTCAGCATTTGTTCATCAACCTCCTTCATTGACATTTGTCCACGGAAAATAGCTGCTACGGTGAGGTAACGCCCATGGCGTGGATCACAAGCTGTCATCATGTTTCTTGCATCGAACATCTAAAGTTTGTTGCAAATAGTGTAAAACCATTTTTTGTAAATTATTAGTTTTATTTTGTATCAACTTTGATATATAAAAAAATGAGTAAGTGGAAATGGCAGTTTTCATAAATTTGAAAAATTTTAATACCAAAAATATATAAGTTTAGCATAGTTTCAATACTTATTTTTTGTTTGTTTTGTTAATAACATATAATTTATAAGAGAAAGGTCATTTAATGTTCATTAATTTTAATACAAGAGAATTAGGAAATAAAATCATTCACTCATTCTGCAAGAGAATATCTTATGATGATAGCCTAGTCCCTCTTTAATGTATTAATAATTTATTATAATTCTTTTTATATTTAATATATCCCACATCCATTTAGAATATGACTTATACAATAATACTTTATCATTTATTTTACTTCAATTTCTGTTTGTAATTTTACATTTTTTTTCTTTATTTACTTTTCTATTTTTTTTTTTTTTTTATACTTATCCTCATTTTATTTGTTCTACATAACTGCATAGTTTAATATGATAAAGTTTAACTATTTCAATAAAGTGCACCTATCATGGAGCTAAAATGAAATTAAACAAATAACATAATAATTATGAAAGGAATATGGTCCGGGTGCGGTCAAGAAAAACTCAAGTAGTAGAAATATACTAATTTAATGAGCCAACGTTTCGCCCCACATTGCAGGGCTTCTTCAGGGCTAAAAAAGATACAAACACATAGTTACAAAAGGAAAACAAAAACATAAGTGTAAAATAACAGGGGTATAAAATGTAAAAAAGTAAGATATAATAAGAAAAATTAAAGGTAGTAAATAGTAAATGTAAAGGGTAATAGTAACAAATAGATAACAAAAGAAATATTTAAAGAACATACAAATAAGGAGCTCTTCGTTAGCCCTGAAGAAGCCCTGCAACGTGGGGCGAAACGTTGGCTCATTAAATTAGTATATTTCTACTACTTGAGTTTTTCTTGACCGCACCCGGACCATATTCCTTTCATCTTTACACACGGTCAATCAATAATCTTCCAGAACATAATAATTAGTTCTTGTTTAAATTTACTTGTTGAGTGAGTTCAGGAACAGTCAAGGCACGATATTGCTGCACACCTCTGGCGGTTAATGGTGCGAATCCTGGCATAAAGAAATGTAAACGAGGAAACGGTACCATATTTACTGCTAGCTTTCTTAGATCTGCATTTAATTGCCCAGGAAATCTCAGGCAAGTTGTTACACCAGACATGGTTATCTGAAAAATTAAATTTAGAAGAAAATTAAATTATTCTAGGACTTTCAACACCTAAGAATAATTACAAAATTAACCATGGTTAGGATTGCCACCATAATTATAATATAGAAAATGAAAAGTGATTTTTTTCTTTTATCCTAAATATATCAGTGGAGAGAGAAAATGAGTTAAAATTTAACAATAAAAAAAAAAATTACAATTGTATATAAGAATTTTACTTGACTTGTAAGGATTATTTATGTAGAATTATTTAATACTTCACTTACTGATACTAAGTGATTTAAATCTCCATAAGTTGGTGATACTAGCTTAAGGGTTCTAAAACATATATCGTACAATGCTTCATTATCAATGCAGAAAGTTTCATCTGTATTTTCCACTAGCTGGTGCACAGAGAGGGTAGCATTATATGGTTCTACCACCGTATCTGATACCTAAAACATTGATTAACGGCCAAATTATTTTAGTTAGTATACACACATTTTATAGGTTAGAACAGGTTTCAAACCTTGTACAATTGAGCTATACTTTTAAAATCATCCAATTTTTACTTCCATAGCAAGAGATTAAAATTCATTTATTCTGATAAAAATAATTATATAATTATTTTTGAGATATTTTCAATATAAGTTGAAGCTATACTATAAAAACTAGATCATTTGAGATATGCTTAGTTAGTTAAATATGCTATATATTTTTTATTATAACTATGAAAAATTTTCCATGTATTAAAAGTAAGAAATTTAAAATTTGACCATTTTAAGAAAAAACACTCAATGCTTGTTAAAATCATTTATTTATAAATCAATCACATTATTTTTCAGGATCATAGCCTGTTGGGGCGAGGGTTTAAGAGTGACTATTTGAAGCTGTAGGTTTGATTCCTATACTAAGATAATTTTTTTATAATCCCATTATGTGATTAGCACCTGTACTCAACCATCTGGGCTTGGCAAAAAGTATTCCACTAGTCAAATAGTATTCAGAACTACTACTAAACTTTATAATTATATGTTTTATTTTACTTTTATTTTTGTAGGAAGAAAGTCCGGTTGGTGGTCAATAAAGGTATCAAAATAGTGGAAGAAAACTATTTATTGTTAACCAACGTTTTGTCCAACTTTGCAGAGCTTCAAGTGGTCCCGTGTTTGTTGATTCATATTGGAAGAAAATAATTGAAGATAGTAAAAGAGAACTATTTTGATACCTTTATTGACCGCCTCCTGGACTATCTTCTTACAATTTACCTTATATGGTCAACTATCATCTTCCAATTATTTTTACTTTATTCTTTTTTTTTTTTTTTTTTTGATCCAAGACTTTCAATGTAGCCCAATATTTCGTTTATGTTTAGAGAATTTATTTTTAATGTATTCAGAAAATTTACTAATTTTTAAGAGTAATAAAATTTATTATTATATTTGATATTCATGTTTCTCTATAGTTCATTTAACATTTCTCATGTTTCATTTCTCATTTCATGAGAAGGCTTATGATTTAGTTTTGTTGGTTTCCAGTAATATCTAGATAAATAAAATCTGTTGAAGATTTTGATTAAATAATTAAATGAATACCTTTGGAGAAGGAATGACACTGAAAGAATTCATGATTCTGTCTGGATATTCTTCTCTGATTTTTGATATGAGTAAAGTTCCCATTCCTGAGCCAGTACCACCACCTAACGAGTGGGTGAGTTGAAACCCTTGTAGACAGTCACATGTTTCGGATTCTCTTCTGACGACATCCATTACAGCATCAACAAGTTCAGCACCTTCTGTGTAGTGGCCTTTGGCCCAATTATTACCTAAAAGATACATTATCTATAGAAATTCTGAATGTAACATAAACATTTAAATTATATTAAAACGAGAAACAATCTATAATATATGAGCAGAACTGTAATAGTAGTGAAGAGAATATTTTGTATCAGGTGAATTATTTCAATGTTATGAACCCTGTAAAACAAAGAAAGGAATAATTTTCAAATGCAGTTTTGTAGAGTATTAAATATTGAAGTATATGTTATTATTTATTAAATATATCATATACTTCAATACTTAAGCTATGATACCTCAAGGGACCAAGAAAATCAACATTATGATTTTAATACTTACAAAATAAAAATCAACCCTTCAACTTCATAGACATTGTTCTTTTTGAGATACAGCAATCATTCATCGAATGAATGATTTGTTAAAATTTATTGAATTATTTACTATTTCTAAAACTCTATTTGTGATATGTTTTGTAATGAAGATTGGCTACTTCAACAATTCAGCCCTCTCTCACTCCTCAGACCTTCTCTGTTCCCATCCATTTTACTCACTGCCAAGAACTAATGGTTTCTTTACATACTACAATCATGAAGGCAAGGAGTACTTTTTTTATTTCCGTAGTCTTCTTTGAAAGTTATTTTATCATTTTCATAGAGTGACACAATAAAAAAAAAATATTCAGAACTTCAGTTAATGAGCTTTGATTTAATTAGGGGATTTTAATCCTATAGAACATATCAAGGACAGAGTGGGTATATGTGTATAAAGAATTAACCGGAACTATATTGAAGCTAATATCTGCTTTTGTAGAGACAAGGGAGAAAACCACACAATTTTGGATGCAATGATCTTTTTGAGTAGGATTCAAGCAGTCATTCATAAAGTTGGGAAAATATTTCCTATTAAAGGTTTTCATAAAAAAAATATACATATATAAATAAATAAAATGTAAATTTTTTATTTTCTTGAATGAGAGAAGAGTTATTTAAGATTGAATTATGAATATATTAATAAATTCTTAGCTGCTTATGGAAAACTTACCTGCTCCAGATTGCCCAAAAACATAATTATCAGGTCGAAAAAGAAGTCCAAAAGGTCCTGATCGAACAGAATCCATCGTTCCAGGCTCCAGATCAACAAGTACAGCCCGTGGCACATACTTTCCATCTATGGCAATCATTAATAACAAAGTTACAAATCTAGAAAATAAAATGTTTGTGTTTTTACTTCTTCCTTTATGGATATAATCCTAATTTTACCACTTTTTTCTCTATACTCCTTTTCATTTAATTTTATACAGAAATAGATTCAAATTTAAAGAAGCTTATTTCTCTTAATAATCCAAGGACCACAGAAATTAAGGAGAGAAAATATATAAATAAACATTAGTTCAATAAAAGGTTAAGAAACCATGGAATGGAACATTATGCATTATATCCATACATTCAGGTATCCAGTTGCTCAACTTTGATTTCAAATCAGAAAAAAGTACAGAATAAAAAATAATAATCTGAACTCCTTTTTTAACTTAATGTTAAAATGAGATTTAAGTTTTTAAATTTTGTGTTATTGTATACCTATTTTTTTTTCTTATCGTGCTATAATTACTCACAAAATAATAGAAACAATAATTAATTGGTCAGTTCGATTAAAAAACACCAAATCAATTTTAACTTACTTGATGCCTCATTGTAATACACATTTATTCTTTCCAATTGCATAAGATTATCCCCATGGTATACTCCTGTAGGATCGATCCCATGCTCGTCTGATATTATCTCCCAAAACTAGAAAAACAAATTTTTTATTTCAATATAACTTATTTGAAATAGAATTATAAAAAGTATATAAAGGTTTGTTTTGTATTCTATTTACCATATTGTACCTAAGTCATTAAAGAAGGAATTTCAATATATATATTCACTGTATATTAGAACTTAAGCAAGTGATTCTCAACCTTTGTTTCATCACAGCATACTTTTAATAAATAAGGTTTGGCAGCCCACTAGCAATAAGAAAAATGAAAAGAATTTTAAGTGAAACTTAACAATATCTTCAGTTCAAATAAATACTTGGGCTCATGTAGTGTCAATTAATAAAGAAATTTGATTTTGGTAGGGGGCACTGCCCTATCAGTGGCTGCACACTTCAATAATCTAGTGGTACAGTGGTTGAGAATCAGTGAACTAAGCTTTACTTTATGTAAAATTAAATTACAGTATTAATTTAATATTGGGTTACATAAAATTAATACTGTAATTTAATTTTACTTTATGTAAAATTAAATTTCTTAATTAAAAAAATGATTAATATTACAAAATAAAGTAAAATGACTAATTAATAAACAATAACATTTTCAGAACAATTGGAAAAATATATCACCAAATTAAAAAGAACAATGTTAAGAAAAAAAAGTTACTTTTAATGATTAAGATTGAAATATGATTTTTGAGCACTCATACTTATGTCTAACCACTTTCTTGTTTATAAATACACCTTTTTTATAGTATAATCAATGAGGGGTTGACATATATGATATGTTGTGCTGTTTAATTTGTTGAAATACCAGAACTATATTAATAATACTATATTAAATGTATTAATTGCCTAGTTAAATTTAACTTTATGTAGAAATGCCTGATTACAATTTGTAGTTGTATTTTTTTTTTTTCTGTTAAGTCTATTAATGTTTTTTTTAAAGGAATGTTCAAGGAATTAATTTAAAATCACACTAATTACAAAAAATATGCTGGTTTTAGTGTTGTTTAATACAAAAGTATCTAGTTAAAATTAATTGATTAACTAGATAAAATGAAAATAATTAAATGAATTATTTTCAAATCAATCCAGAGATACATAACAAAATATTTATTTTGTTATATTGATTATAAATAACTAATTATCATAATTTTATCCTAAAACAAATAAATTAATAGATTTAACTTACTTCAAGAAAAAGAATAAAAAAAACCTTGCGGTTTGGTCTTTCATTGCTTAGTAGTTTTTATTGAGATCTTTTCTGACTCTGAATGTTTCAAATGTAAAAGTTGAAAAAGAAAATAATAACTTACTGCATTTATTTGAAAATAATTATATTATTGATCAAAACATCACTTATAGTGTTACTGAAATTAGTTGAGTATGTATTAAAAAAAATTTAAATTTATTCAAACAAAATTATCTGCTTTTCTACTAATAGAAAGGAAACTATTTCATTATATTCATACATATGAAAGTGTTGCAATAAAACCATGCCTTAATATTGAAGGGAAAATATGATTTCATTTTATAATGTGGCTTAATCCTTTATAATTGGCATCAAATATTATTATCAGACATAAAATATCTAAGCAATAAATGAATATATTATAAGCAATCAAGATTAATAATTAATCTTTTCATGGAGATTAATTATATCTATTCAAAAAAGTTAAATAAACAATAGTCAAGTTCTGTTTAAGATATAAATGATTTTATGTCCATTGGCTTTAAAAATTTTAATCCACATCCATAAGATTTATTTTTTTATTTATAAAATTATTGAGTTAATATCATTATTATCGAACCTTTGATCCTATTTGATTGCCACATTGCCCTGCCTGTAGATGTACAATCTCCCTCATGTCTCTGGCTAAACTTGGATCTGAAGGGCTGAGGTGAGCCAATGAGACAGATTTAGATTTGTACTAATAACATAGCCCAACACATTATTTTGTTGTTTTTATTTTAGGAACATTATATATTTTTTGTAAAATAATATCAATTAAATTATTTAATTGGATTTTTTATTTATTTCATAGAGATTGACTATTATGATTCTAGTGTTAAATATTGTTATATAAGTAACAATTTTTTCTTTCTGTATGAAATACTTAATATCTTTTTTTCAGAGACCTGTTATACCTTCAAGAATTTAGGATTATATAGTATATAAATTTCACAAATTAAATTAGTGAGATAAGGAATTAAATTTTAATTTCCTTTAGGTGTTCCATCAAACAATATATTACTTAAGATTAAATCAACCCACAACATGGAGGATGAGAATGTCAGACCCCATAACATTATTAGTCCACTTTTTATATCTTATCATATATTCAATATTGTATGCATTTATTATTGAGTTAATTATAACGAAATGAATTATACAGCTTAAAATTTATAAACTAATAAATTAGTTCAGAACATTAAAGTATAATATAAATAAATATTACTGTCTATATCAATATCACTAGTCTACTTTTTATATCTTATCAAGTGTTCAATATTTCATGCATTCATTACTGACTTAATTATAACGAAATAGATTAAACAACCTAAAATTAATTTAAAAAATAAATGTTCAGAACATCAAAATATAATACAAATAAATATCACTGTGAGTCACACAAATCCACCTGTTATGCTGTAAGTTAAATCATCCGTTTTTTGATGTTCATCAATAATCTTATGTACTCCAACCACAGGAGGAAGAAAATTTATTTTTATTTACTTCACTCTTTATTTCCCATTCAGTTTGATGAGCATTACATAGGTTATTTAAACCATTAATAGTAATTTTCCAGTGAGGTAGTGGAGGTATAGTCTCATACAAAAAATATTCCTGAGAAATAATTTTTAAATTATTGTTTATAATTATTAAATTATTCTAAATTTGTAACATATTCCAATAATAATAATAAACTGAATTAAAAAAAAAAAATAGTAGTGATAAAATAAAACATCTGACTAGTACATAGGTCAGTAGTATAGCTTCCTCACCATTTTTATCTTTTTTTTCTCATGGCCTCTTGTTAATTTTTCTAAAAACTCCATTTCTTGGAAATTACCTTTTTCTACAGATTTTTATTAGGCACATAATTACCTATATTTCAAGATTAATAGTTTATCATTTAACAATAAAACCTATGGTATGTGCTGTATTTTAAACAGAGACATATTCAGGAAAGTACGTGACCCTGTTTACACTAATACCTAACTTTAGGGCTCTAATATAAGTGTATCAAATATTTAGAAGAAAATACTTTAGCTTCAACTTCCTTTGCTGAAGTGAAAATAATGAATAGAATTTCTTTTAATTGATATAGAACCCTTTTTATACTAATCTCAACTTGTCCAAATTTTGGCTGAATTGGATAAGCCATTTTCAAAATATAGTTGTGTGGAGGGAAATCTGATAAAATCAATATGGGACCATCTAGGCCAGGGGTGGTCAAACAAAACCAAACTTGATGCCACTTTGGAAATGCATCATGCATTTGCAAGATTATTATTTTAAAATCAAAGTTAATTTTTTCAGTTAACTTGTGAATATATGGATGCACATACAATGTATTTTTTTAAATAAAATAGTTTTCACCTACTTAGGCCATTATAAATATATTTTGTAAAAGTGTGGTGCACCTCATCGGCCAGAAAAATGTAAAAGGCAAGCCATAGATTTGCCGCCCCTGATCTAGGTACAATACAGTTCTGCACAATCTGAAAATTTAATTATAATGATTAAATAAATTTAACATCATGTTTGATTATGCCCATACTTGAATTGAACCAAATTTGTTCTTTGATGTCTAAAATGTTAAATGGGGGTGATAATCTTTAATTATGATGACAAAATCTTTTTCATTTCCAGTGTGAATACAAAGTTTACTTTTGTAGTGAGGAAACAGAAATAAAATAAATGATGGAACTGGAATGTCTAGTTCTGAATAAAATTTTAGATTAATTAATAACTAAAAGAAACAAAATATGAAAAAAAACTCCAATGGAACAATGAAAATTAAGAATTGCTAAGGAGATGGATCCGAAAAATTTACAAAAACATATGAGATTGCTATGTTTCGACATTTCTACAGGATGGATGATAAGAGATAGTCATCTTGACAACACAGATATATAAGACTAGATTTAAGAGATCAAGATAGACATAAACTAAATTTTAAAAAAAAATTAATTCTAAATTTTAGAAAGAAATAAAGTAAGAGAAGAGGAAACTATGGGGAAATATTTGAAAATAGGGTTCTAAAAATAAAAACAGATCAACTAACAACAGTAGGATGATGCCTTGCCATAATCAGATATACTAAATTATGATGCAGCTGTGTTTCTGATGAGAAAAGTCCAGGAGAAATCCTTAGAGATCCATCGGAAGGTTTTGGTAAAACGTGGGAAAATATCTTATCTTTCTTCAAACCTGCCAAGAATATTTGTGACGAATTTTCAGTTTTTATATTTTATATAGATTTAACTTATTAATTTTTATATTTATTAATTATACCTTTATTTAACATACACCAACTGAGTTTGATATAGAAAGTATTATACAGAAAAAAAAAAGAAACAATCTAAAACAAATCAAAATATATTAATTAAAAGAAATGATGGTCACATCATGAAGAAACACAATTGTTTGACATTATGTTAATAAACACTCCAAGACAAATAGCAAGTCTTTATCAAAGCTGAAAATTAAAATTATAAGACAATATAATGTGAGCCAGAACATTACGAATTGTAATTAATGAAATACATATTTGTTTTACCAAGAAACCAACATGCTCAAGTCAAAGTTTTTCTTACATTAATCAGATTATTTATAGATTAGGGGTACAAAATGACAGTAGTTACCATTTTGTAGGAATTTTTGAAAAGAATGTTAATGTTATATTAATAATGTATTTAAATAATAGTCAAAGAGGAAGATATACCAATCATTTCAGTTCCTTGACACACAATCCACATTGTGGAGGTGTCAGTGTCATATTGAAAAAGAGAATTTTCTCTTTATCCAAATTTGTGAGTAATTGGGAAATTTCTTTTAAAAATGTCAATATATTTTATAGGATGCATTAAACCACTTATGTAATGTACACACGTATTAAACTCCATTAGTATTCATACAATCTCAGACCAAAAGTGACTTACATTAATGTTTCATAGTGAGGACTACATTTCTCGATTTCATTGTTTTTTATAATTGGTTTTCTCTACACTTTTGAACTGTTTTAATTTGAGAACAGGATATCTTAGACAAATTAATCCCATAGTCTAAAGACTTCTAGTTTGAAAAGGAAATGAAAAATGCATTTGCAATAAAGAGCATAGAGGTGGTTTATCCAGGTTCTAGGTTTGTGCGAATGATGCTCTTAGGAAATTTTGTCTTTCTCCGATGAAAGACACTAACATTTTCAACAGTATGCAGTAAACAATGAAACTAGTTTTCCATAAAATTAGTTAAGTTCAGAAAATTTACTGTAATTCCATTTGGGATACAGCATCAACTTTTTATAATAAACTTTGGGTATTACTAGATACAAAAATAGGAAACAAAAGAATGTTCTTCAAATTTTCTAGTGCTAAAATCATTACAAAACCAAATTTAAGTTTTTATTCATTTGCTGGTCTTCAACAAATAATTCCTTAACCAAACAAAAAATAACCTATTCAAATAAACAAATATTTTACAAATGCAAAAAAAAAGGAAATAATAAATAGTAGATAGTAGGTCTAATTCTACCACTATGATGAAATAAAATTTATTTTGTAGTAACAAAAAACTTTCCTATACAACCTTATTCCATAGCCCAGACTTGACAATGACATTTACTGTGGTACTATAAGGATTTACTTGATAGTTGATACTAGACTAAGGAAAAATACCTCAATACTGGCAACTAAGACACCAATACATTGCTTAGTCTTATAATTGTCGTTTAGAAAGTTATAGCCAATTTTACTAAATAATGATAAAGCTCTAATAACTTTAGAATGTCTGAACTTTATTGCGCTTCTAATATCATATAAAAATCTAAATAATGTTTCAAAATTATGTAATTAATGAATATTAGATTATAAAGGTGGAAAATTGAATCGTGACAGCTCTCAACCAGTGTGCCTAGGGACCTTCGTCCCAAAACTTTGCAATTGCAGCTTCTTGATTCCCCTTAGAACGTTTTTAGTAAACACTATTAAAATTATTGATTTTTTTTTTTTTTAGGATCAAGTAGGAAAAAAAATCAGCATAATAAAACAGATAGTTTAATTAGAAACAAAGAAAGTTGTTAAATTTTATTTTATGGAATACATTAATATATCATTTCAGCTATCACAATTTACAGAAACTATAAATGTTACAACAGAGAATTCTCAAACACTAAGAGGAATTTATGATCTCTCCCTGTACCTTCTGACATTAGATAGAATATATAGTGGGATAGCGAGAAGTCCAACAGCTATGAAGCTCATGTGAGCTAATTTCTCCTGAAACAATTAAAAAAAAAAAAAAGAAGATATATTTAGCAGTTTAAGACATGATAATATATCATAAATATCTGTATATATATAATTTGTATATCTGTATATAATTATATATATAATTTGTGTATCTGTAATCTGTATATATATAATTTTAATTCAAGAGCACATAGGAAAAACTCTTAATATTAAGATCTAATCTCTACAGATATAATAAATGATATAGTTTTATTGATACAGAAAATGTTTCACTAATTTTGACAAAGTTTTAGTTAAACAAACATTTCAACATTACTTTGCCATTGTGATCCACAATTTATGTCTTTATCACAGTATTGATAACAGTTAACAGAATACTGCTAAAAAATATGGAGTGACTGTGCCAAAGCTAATTGGGCCACAGTTAACATTTGGCCCAAAATATCACTCATTTGTGTTTTATAAAGGTTATCCCAACATGAGTATTAACTATCATCGATTAGATTTGGATGATTAGTTGACTAATTCATAATTCTTATCTAAATTATTACACAATTTAATATTTTTAATGGAAAAATTGTGAGAAATTAATTTTTAAAAAAAAATTGGTTAAATTTCAAATGCCTGTAAAGGTCTTTCTTCCCAAATTTATGGCAATACTTTTTTTAAAACAGATATCTAAAATCAAATTTAAATGTATAATAGAGCAAATGAGACATTGAGAGAATTCAGAGTTTGCTGTTTGCAAATTTGTAAAATGACATGGACACAAATTAAAATATTCAATAGAATAAGTTGTTTGATACTTAGAGAATAATGTATAATATGGAAATTATAAAACACATTAAGGAAACTGAATTCGGCTTATGAGCTGTTTGGGTGGTCATGGTATCCATCATAACAATAACATAATTTAGAAAAACTTGAAAAAATAATTAATAACTGATAGAATGGCTCCATTTCAAGAATCACATATTAGAATTATGTTTAAAATTAAATTATATATTATAAGTATACATTACTTTTTATAAATTGAAAATAAAATATGCATCTTGGTAAAATAACCTGTATCCAAGGTGTGATAGAAATGGTTAATATGAAAGACACAAAATTATAAAAGTAGGTGCCAATTTGCAGTTAAAATCAATGTCAAATGATACCCCATCACACATAACAAAAACCAATCAATAATTTCAACAAGGTGAAAAATAATTAGGTGGGTTTAGAAGATAGAACCTTACTCTTAATCAGATAGTACCTAAGAATAAATCCCCAAATAACAAATTAATCAGATCAAATCTAAGCAATACTAATTTCTGAATTATAAAAATAATAAAACAGTGCAAACATATAATAAATATTTTAATCAGTCAACAGGATGAAATGACATATCCAGTATTATCTTATCACGGACAGGAAGGAAAATTTGAACGTAATTTAAGCGAAAAAAAACACCAGTTGTTCATTGAAGTATATAAGCTTATTGTATAGCTAAATCATAAAATATAGCATTTATTAAACTAATTAACTTATTCTAAATAAAACTCACCGCTAATGAAACTCTAACAGAAGGAGGACCTGAAACTAAGGTCCTTCTCTGGACAAGGGCTAGATTGTTCTTCAAAACAGGATTCGCAAGGTTAAGCCTGGAAACTAGACTTCTTGAAACATTCATTTTTGGTGAGTATTACGACCAACAGGCTCACACGGCAAATCTTAAAATGAAGACTAACTTCGTGAAAAATGAGTAAAGAATGCACTGCTGCCTATAAACTTTAATATATTTACTCATACTAAATTTTGAAAAATGTATATTTCAATATTTAAAATTAGTTTATTAAAATTTATATTTATTTAACACCAGTCAGGTAGTATTTTTTGTTGCCGATAAGGAACATTATTTATCTTATACATTTGGAGTATACAGCTGTAATATTACTGTACCACAGTACACTTTTGAATGTGTTTGTCTCAAAGTGACCGTTGGTATTACCTGGGACCAAAGTCATTGAACGTAATTTTATATATTTCAAAAGCTTAGTTTCTCATGACATCCTTGTTTTTAAGTTAAGGTTGGTATGTTTACTTTTTTAACTCGTTTTATATTATTCTCAGAGTTTAAATTTGTATTAATTATGATAGTTATAGTTTCACTGTAAGTATTAATCAATTTTTTTTTTATTCTGTTTTAGAAGTGGACCATTATTTAATTGTAGTATGGCACAATTTACATTTGTTAATGAACTGAATAATGTTTTAAGAATGGATGACCCTATAAGGGGGCCTGTACCTAGATGGCAAAAAAAGGGCGATGGAAGGTAATTAGAATATTGCTGTTTAGTTTTATATGACTAATAAAATTCCCTATTTTAAGTATTCCATATCGTTTTAGTAACAACAGTATTATTAATTCAAGTCTTGACACATCCAAAATCAAAGGCAACTATGCCTCTAAAACACCAAAGAAGATGGATAATAGAAAGACACCTTCTAAGACTCCTTCTAAAACACCAAAGAATTCACCAGGTTAGTAGTAATCTTGAAGTATTTTAGAAATACTACCATAGTTTTTATGAGATCTCCTAAGACTGTTGTATTATTTTAGATTCTAAAACGCCTGGTAAAGGGAAAACTCCTGGTGGGGATAGATTTATTCCTACCAGATCTGCCACGGACTTTGAACTTGGACACTTTAAGGTTTATTTATATTATTATTTATACCTTAGAAAATGATGTATTTTGGTTTATTTTAATTTATTATTATTATTATTTTTTTCAATATTTTTTGCTAAAATTTCTGATTTATGTTTTTTTGTGGTCAAATTGAATATTAAGAGGGATATATTTCTAGAAATTATTGTTATTATTAAAACTAATTTGTTGAGAGTTTAAATGCTGGGATGATTCATATTTTCATTAAAAATGTTTACTTTAATGAATAGTATTAGAGAGTTATTCTGTTACGGTACAACATATTATTTTTATTAAATAAATACTCTTTTTTTTTTTTAATTAAAAACTTGTTAGTAATTTAGGGTCAGTTATGTAATTTTGTTTTGAAAATGAATTTATACTGTGTAGACCGTACTTATTTAGTATCATTTTCCATTCTTAATTTTTCAGTGTGTTTAATTTTTATGACAATAGAAAGTTCGACAGTTCGATGATTAGATAAACATTTAATTTCTGAATCTGACAGGATGATCTTTATTCATTAAATATTTCAGTATACAAAAATCAATTTCCCTTTATTTCTTTTATATATAAACCTGGAATTAACTTTAGGCCATTACTTTTTCAGTATTTGTTCGTTATATTAAATCATGGAGCGTCTTTAACTACATTATTATGATATATTTTTGGAGTTATGATTTTATTTATTTCAATCTAGGTTTGTTTTTAGGTTGCTCTATGTTTACTCACTTTTTTTTATGCCTACAAAATATCCTTATTGTTTCTTTTAGTTGAACGATGATGGTAACAAGGATGACGAAGCTAAATCTCCATCTCAGGTTGAGATGGAGCGTGCTATGACTGAAAATTTGGCTGGTAGAGATTTAGCTGGAGCAAGAATTTTGGCTTTTCAAAAAAAAGCACCAGAACCTCCTGGTGGGCACCAAAACCCATTAAAAATAGTTTACTCTCAATCTAAAACTCCAAAAAATGCTTTGACCAGGTACATTCCCCAAGCACCTGACCGGATACTAGATGCTCCTGATATTCTTGATGACTACTGTAAGTACTTTCTAGTGACTAAGTAGTTATCAATATTTTTAGTGATTCTTACTTCGAAAAATTCTTAATTGGTCATATAAAATATGTATGTATGTATTCTTTTCATCTAAGTTTATGTTAACTTTGAATAAAAATTTTAATGCATTTGGTTTTAAAGCATATTTATTTGTTGAATTAGGCTTATTTAATAGTTATTGAAGTTATATTTAAGTATTATAATTTGAATTATAATATATTAAATTTATGTAAGTTGTCAATATTTTTAAATATTGCTTGTATTCAGAGTAGTTAATAACAAATTTCATTACTTGAATAAATATATTAATTAAAAAATAAATGATGCTCTTTTTTTTCTACAAGTTATGCCATTCAAAGGATGGGAAAATTTCTTACTCCATAGTTAAGGAGGAAAAAGATTCCTTACTTCAATTTTCTTCACCTGTCTATATAATTCCACCTTAGTAAAAGTTTTATGAAACTTGAAATCGATAATCTATGATCTATAAAATTAGACAAATGATAATCTATCATTAATGACCACACCCTCGACCATCTCACAAAAAGTAATATTTATTATATCCCGACTATTGTAATTTTGTCCTAATTTTATGTGTTTAAAGTTATATTGATGTATCTTATCTAAATAATTTCTTCATATTTTTATGTGTTACTGGATTATCTGGTATAAATATATTGGGAAAAAATTATTAAAGTTATCCTCTTGTTTTTTTTTTTTTCTTATGAGTCTAACACACCAACTGGAAATGAAATGAATCCGTTTATGCTTTCTATTGATATTTCCATTCGTTGTGGAAAAATATTTTAAAAACAAATTATCTTTAAACAGGAACTTATGGTGTTCCACAAGTCATATTAAATGCTATAAATCTATGGATATTAGTTTTAAAACAATCATTAACTATTTAAGCTTTTGAAGTCATATTTATACCTAGCTAGACAATTGTTTTAATTCTAATAATATGTAGGCATAGTATAGTAAATTTAAAATATATGATGTTAATGCATACTTTTTTTGTATCTACAATTTCATTTTTTTTTATTCATTTTTTCCTGTTATTTATCCATATATCTAAATACAATTTATCCTTTAAACCTAATACCTTTTCCCTCTTTAACGAATATAAAATATAAAATTATGAGATTGTTGACCCTGTATAATATATATGAGAAGATGGTTAGAGGTGCACTAATATGCTATTTGTTTAATTAATATAATAGTTAGGTAGTCCACTGATTGTCAGTTTTGTATTTGACAGGTGCGGGTATAAATAAAAAGTAGCTCACAGTTTTTGTTATTGTTATTAATTTACAACTCAAGAGACCTTTATTATTATATTAAGATTAACTATTAAACAATTTTCTTATTATTATAATTTACAGCTTAAGAGAACCTTATTATTCTAGTCAGATTAACTATTAAACAATTCTCTTTTCTTGTTTAAAAAAAAAAAACATATAAAATAAATGCTTCCGATCTATTTTCAAGTTACAGAGTCTTATAATTATAATTTAGAAGTATTATAATTTAGTTTTAACGTATAATAAATATTTATAAGTTAGAAGAAGTAATAGCAATTGCTGCTGAAAATTGTGGTTTATTATAAGCTAACCGTTAACTAAGGGGAAAAGGTGTAAGTGTGGAGGTACAGAAATTTTCCCTCTTGAAAGGAGGTTAATATAATAAACTGACTTAAGTCGTACATAGTCGGAATGTTCGAGTTACCTCGGTACACTCTGTTCAGGAAAAAATAGGCTTCAGCCACTTTGGGGGATCTGAAGTAAACTTTTACTCTATCTTCTTCCAACATAACTTTTTCTTATTTTTTTAATCTAATTAAGAAGTATTATTTGATAATCAATTTTGATTTGAATAATATTTTTGTATTGAGCCAGAGTAAATTTATTCTAGACTTGAACCTTGTTGACTGGAGCAAAAGCAATCTGTTAGCTGTTGCGCTAGGAAGCTCAGTATACCTGTGGAACGCAAGCAGTGGTGCTATTACACAGCTTACAGAACTAGAGGGCAATGACTATGTCTCTTCGCTCTCTTGGATAACTGATGGTGACACCTTGGCCATTGGTACAAGCTTAGGAAATACTCAGGTATGGTATTGTCTTAATTGAAAATAATTTTTATTCTTAACTCCCTGAAGTTGAGGAACTATTGAAATTGGTTTAAAAAAAATTGTGACATTCTTGGGACTGGCCACCGACAGGAATGATATTTTCATTCAAATTTTGTTGCTTCTTGTTTTTGTTTCTTTTATGCTATATATATAATTTTTTTTCATGTCTCCTATCTTTTTTTTTATTAATGTTTGTTTTTCCTATATAATTTACCATTAATTAATATTCTTATCAAAATACACTAAAATATTACTGCAAAGGTACTTTGCTCATTTGCAGTATGAAAACTGTAAAATTTATAAATTCATAGCCTTTCAATAGATCTTGGAAGGGGGGGGGGGAATTAATTTTATTAATTGAACTCCTCTTTACTAAAAATATATTAATAGTTTAGAAAATAAAAAAAATTTAAATAAAGAAAGTAGATTTAAGACTATCTTTCATCTGTGGAGTAAACAAGCTGTTGAGCCAGTGAGCTGCCAACCCAACGCAGACTAACTTATTCATCGTGACATCTAGCTTTTATTTAATTATATCTATTTCTATTGGGTAATCTTACTTAAAGTATACTAGTGAACTATGCTTAATTATCAACTAAATGTAGAGCTCTTCTGTTCTTCTGGGTAATCAACATGACTAAGGATCAGTTTATCATGTAATTACTTATTAATTTTTTCCAAATTATGTTAAGTTAGGTTTGGCAAAAATTCAAATCATGATGTCACATATAGCTCGATTAAAATAAAAATTGTATAATTTTTAAAATAATTCTAATTAACTTTCTTACTTTGATAAATGTTTTTTTTTTTTTTTGTTGTTTTTTTCAATTTAGCCCATTTGAAATTAAGAAATTTTAACTTTGCCCAGGTTCTGTATTCATAATGTTTTTACTTGTTGAGATATGAATTATAAGATTTATACTGTGCTATAAGTTTCATTGCTTATTTCAGATTGTTGTCATACATAAAATCATGTAGTCTTTAACCTTGATTTTTTTTCTTTTTCTCTACTCAGATTTGGGATACAACTCAGTCTAAGAAGATGAGAGTTATGGATGGCCACAGTGCGAGGGTTGGTTCACTATCTTGGAACCAGCATATATTGAGCAGCGGTTGTCGTGGAGGCCTTCTTGTTCACCATGATGTTAGGCAACGAGATCACGTTGTATCATCTATCGAAGCCCATTCTCAAGAGGTATATTTGCCTTTAAATCTATTTTTATTGACAGTAACTACCAGGGCATTCAAAAAGTCCTGTCGTTTTTCGTTTGTTCGTTGTTTATTTTGATTCTTGAGTGTTTGCTAATTAATTCCGTTCAATACAACTTTTATCCATGTAAACACAAATGTTTATACTTTATGAATAGGAGGCTAAGGAGGATTAATTTAATGCAGTCAC